>NW_008345581.1:943737-953467 GCF_000622305.1 Nannospalax galili
GGCCACCCTTCCTTCCTTCCTTCCTTCCTTCCTTCCTTCCTTCCTTCCTTCCTTCCTTCCTTCCTTCCTTCCTTCCTTTCTTTCTTTTTCTTTATTTTTGGTCTTTTTGAGACAAGGTCTCCCTGTAGCCCCAGCTGTCCTGGAACTCACTACCAGGCTGGCCTCGAACTCACAGAGATCTGCCTGCCTCTGCCTCCCGAGTGCTGGGATTAAAGGCGTGCACCACCATGCCTGGCTGTTTGTTTTTTTTGTTTTTTTGTTTTTTTTTAACAGAGCATAGGGTAGGGGTTTATTTACAGAGGAATGGGTGTCCTCCATTTATGGCTGCACTGCAAAGTCCACACTCAAATATATATCCTGTGACTTCCTGACAGCCACAGTAAATGATGAGAGAGTGGCCTCCCGGTGTTCTCAGCTTATATATTCTTAGCCCCTCCCATTGTTTTTTTTGTTTTTTTGTTTTTTTTTAACAGAGCATAGGGTAGGGGTTTATTTACAGAGGAATGGGTGTCCTCCATTTATGGCTGCACTGCAAAGTCCACACTCAAATATATATCCTGTGACTTCCTGACAGCCACAGTAAATGATGAGAGAGTGGCCTCCCGGTGTTCTCAGCTTATATATTCTTAGCCCCTCCCACACATGCAGCTAAGGTTGACTCATTGGGTGGGAAGAGTAACTGACTCCCCCTCGACTCCTTGATGAGCATGGGAAGGAGTGTGACTGTAACTTGCTGGTATAGTGGTTGGAGTACTATGTCAGAGTTAACACTCCACCCCTTCCTCCGGCTCTTACATTCTTGCCAAGCTCTTCTACAAAAGTCCCTGAGCCTTTGAGGGCTGGTAGGTGTGGGATGATCTTCTTCCTTTTGTGGCAAAGGCACTGAACTTTTGGGTCTCTGCATGGTCCATGGGCTGTTGGCCCATTTCAGTGGGATTCCATCTACTATAAAAACACAAACTCCCTCAGGAATTTTTATCTTTAGGTAAGATAATATGGTTTTAGGGCAGTTTATTTATAGGTTTCCCTTCATTCTCTGTGGTGGTTTGAATGAGAAATGCCCCCATCTACTTAAGTATTTGAACACTTGGTCCCCAGTTGATGGTGCTGTTGGGAGGTCCTGAATCCTTAGAGGTGGAACCTTGTTGGAGGAAATATGCCACAGGGGGCAGGCTGTGGGAGTACATAGCCTCGCCTCACTGGCAGTTTGCCCCCTCTGCTTCAGTTGTGGTGAAGATGTGAGCACTAAGCTTTCTGCTCCTGCTGTCCTGCCTGCCGTTTGCTGCCAAGCCTCCCTGCCATGATGGACTCTTATCCCTCTGGAACTGTAAGCCAGAACCCTTCTGTGTGTGTGTGTGTGTGTGTAAGATCTTTTTGAGATAGACTCCCTGCAGCCCTAGCTGTACTGGAATTAACTACATAGACCAGGCTAGCCTCAATCTCACTGTGAGATCCACTTGCCTCTGCCTCCCGAGTGCTGAGATTAAAAGATGTGCGCCACTGTTCCTGGCCAGAATAGACTCTTCTATAAGTTGCCTGTGGTGTTTTGTCACAGCAACAGAAAAGTAACTAATACACAGTTAAGTATGGATAAGTAAACACTAAATTCACCATGAGTTGTTGAAAGTTAAATGAGATGTCTGCAATTCCAGACATAGTGTCTGGCAGAATAGGCACTAAGGGAGGTGTAATGTCAAGTATTTATGTCTGTTATTTCCAGATCAGAAGTATGTTCTTACATTTCAAAACACTTTATTGTGAGAATTGTCAAGCCTGTAAAAATGTGGCAAGAACTGTATGCCTTTCACTGAGATTCTTTAGTTCTCATTGTTGTATATTAAATTTTTTTGTGTGTGTGATGTACATGCATGCCACAGTGCATGTTTGGAGGTCAGAAGACAACTTGGGGGGAGCCCTCTCCCTCCTTCCATGAGTCTGGGGTTCAGACTCAAGTTGCTGAGCTTGGTGGCAGTGTCTTTACCTACTGAGCCATTTTGCACCTCAGTTTTTTGGGGTTTTTTTGCTTTTTTTTTGTGTGTGTGTGTCTTTTTAAGACAGGGTCTCCCTGTAGCCCTAGCTGTCCTGGAACTCACTATGTAGACCAGGCTGGCCTTGAACTCAAAGATCTGCCTGCCTCTGCCTCCTGAGTGCTGGGATTAAAGGTGTGTACCACCACGCCTGGCGCACCTCAGTGTTTTAATATTTGCTTCATCTCTCATGATGATACTTTTGTCTTTTTGAAGCAGGGTCTCCCCGTAGCCCCAGCTGACCTGGAACTCACTATGTAGGCCAAGCTGGCCTTGAACTCACAGAGATCCACCTGCCTCTGCCTCCCAAGTGCTGGGACTACAGGCATGCGCCACCACACCCAGCATCATGATGATACTTTTTATTACTATATATAAGAATTAGTTGAAGAATCATGCCTTCTCTCCCCAAAACTTAAGTGTGTACATTTTAGGAACAAAATCCATTGAGCTTTATGTTTGTCTTTTATGACATTGATGTAAAAAATTTTATTTTATGTGTTTGTGTTTTGCCTGCATGTATATACCACATGCATGCAATGCCTGCAGAGGCCAGAACAGAATGTTGGTTACCCTGGAACTGGAGTTAAGGGTGGTTGTTAGCTACGACGTGGGTGCTGGGAACTGAGCCCAGGTCCTCTTCAAGAGCAGCCAGCGCTCTCAACCACTGAGCCATCTCTCCAGCCCAACATAGACTTTTTGCTATGCAGTTTTGGTGCATAGACCAGACTGGCCTTGAATTTGTGGTCCTCCTGCCTCAGTGTCATGAGAGCTGGGATTATAGTTATGCAACATTATGCCTGGCATGACACCAACTTCTTTTTATTTTTTAAATTTTCTAATTTTTGAGACAAGGTCTTCTTGCATTCCCAGTTGGCCTGGAACTCACTATGTAGACCAGGCTGGCCTCAATCTCACAGAGACCTGCCTGCCTCTGCCTCTTGAGCACTGGGACTAAAGGCATGAGCCACCACACGTGGTTGATACTGACATTTTGGAGGAATGATTACTTGTAATTTGTAGAGGTTCCTCAGTTTGGATGTGTCGTTTCCTCGTGTTTCATTTCAGATAGAGTAACAAATATGCCCTTCAGAGTTGCAGCAAGAAATAGGTGCCAGAACTTGCCACTTTCAATTTATTGGTGATTGATCGTGTGGCCACAAAGGCTTCTCTACTCAGGCTGCCTTTTTTCCTTTGTCATGAATAACTCTGTGCAGGCATTCTTGAGTTCTGTCTGCCAGCAAGCTTTCTCCCACTTGTTCTTGTTTGCCTCGGTAACTCTGTTGGTTGTAGGATGCTGAGTTTCTAACCCCATCTTATGTCTACTCTCTACATTTATTAGTTTAGGAACTGTAAATGAGGGGCACTTTCTCCTGCTTTTTTCTGTTTCCATTTGGATCGGGTTTCTTCTAAAATTTCATGTGTGGGCTGAAGAGATGGCTCAGCAGTTAAGAGTACTGACTGGTCTTGCAGAGGACCTGGGTTCAAATCCCAGCACCCACATGGCAGCTAACAATTGTTTATAACTTCAGTTCCAGGGGATTTAATGCCCCTCTTTTGACCTCTGTGGGCGTTGTACAATGCAGGTGTACTTACATACATGCAGGCAATACACTCACTTATATTTTATTATTAAAACAATATATTAAAGCTGGGCGTGGTGGCGCACACCTGTAGTCCTAGCACTTGGGAGGCAGAGGCAGGCAGGTCTCTGTGAGTTCAAGGCCAGCCTGGTCTACATAGTGAGTTCCAGGCCAGCTGGGGCTGCAGGGAGACCCTGCCTCAAAAATACCAATAAATAAATAAGTTAATTAATAAATTAAAAAAATTTCATGTTGCTCATTTTGATGCTCAAAAGGGAAGCTCCTTCAAGCTGGTCCTCAGGTCCCTGGTGCCTTCCAGCAACTTTTTGTGCACACCCTTCTTTTCTGACACAGGATACTGTTTTAGGTTCATCCTGTCTCTCCTTGCCTATCCCTATAACCAGCAGGGCTGGATATTGACACCGACATGAGGGTGTCGTTGCTTGTGGGCACTTTCAATAACCAGAGCTAGTGTGTACTCATACAAATAACTGTGGGCCTTCAGACACTTGCCATTGCTTGTGATGACAATAAAAGAGATGTTTATTTTGGCTCGTGGCTTCAGAGGCTTCTGTCTGCTCAGCTGGCTCCTTTGGGCCTGAGATGAGACATAGCATTTTGGTGGCAGGACTGTGTTGCAGAGATTGCTGCCAAGAGACAGAAGAAGGGGCATGGGACAACACACATCTCCTGTACACACTCTTAGTGACCAATTTCTTCAAAAGCCTACTTCCTCCTTTACCCCCCACCCCTATTGATAGCATATTATGAATCCATGAAGGAACTCAGCCATTGATTAGGATAGAATCCCCAGGATCCGTAGTAGACTTTTACATTCAAACAACTTCAAGTGTCCATTTTTGGTATAACTAATTGCCAATACATTGCAAATTTAGGAAGATAGTCTGCAAGGAATGGGAAAAAACTTTATAGAAACTACAAACAAAGGAATCTCAGTCATTGATAAACATAACACTCAGTTGCTGACTCAAGTGACTTAGCCACATACTAAAAAGTTTTAATCTTTAGACAGTTATAGTGATTATGAGACTGGTATGCACTGAGCACTGAACAAATGAGCGGGGTGTATTTAAGATAACAGGAACTTGCTCATCACTGCAGACACAAAGATGGGATGGAGGAAGGCAGAAACAGGCTCATGGTATTAGGTGGGAATTAAATGTTTCATTATGAACCTGTAATTTTAAAACATAATTTATAACTACATGCACCCCCATATACATGAACACTGTTATGGTTTGAATGTGGAATGAATCCTCTTGCTCATGTATTGAGTACTTGGTTACCAGTTGATGGGTTGTTGGGAATTAACTCGATCATGAATATTCTGTCCTAATCAAGGGTCAAATCTCTTCATGGAATCTTAAATTTGTTATGGTGGTGGTGGTGGGGATCAAGTAGGAAGTGGGGCTGTTTAGGAAGTGGAAATAACATAGCTTTTTTGGGGGGGTCTTTTTGAGACAGGGTCTCCCTGTAGCCCCAGCTGTCCTGGAACTCACTATGTAGAACAGGCTGGCCTTGAACTCACAGAGATCTGCCTGCCTCTGCCTCCCAAGTGCTAGGATTAAAGGCGTGCGTCACCATGCCCGGCTTTCATTCTTTTTTAACTGTGTGTACATGTATGGTTGTGCACATGGCACAGCGCAGGTTTGGAGAGCTGAGGACAACTTAAAGGAATTGGTTGGAACCCAGGGTATGAACTTGGGTTGTCTGGCTTGACAGCAAGTGCCTTTACCACACTGAGCCATCTTGTGAGCCCCAATAGTCCAGTATTAAAATTCTATTGTGTGTATATACATATATTTTTTTTGTCTGCTTGTGTTGATGGGTGATAGACTATGTGAATTTCAGGAGAGCCATAAGCTTCATTAGAGGAGGCCATAAAGAAAAATTTCCTTAGAGTGGCTAACTGGCCCTAAATCAGCAGTCTGGCCTTGCTTAAGCCTTATCAATTGGTCACTCCCTGGACTGAGAGAGACTGTTTGTGGAGCCTAGCTGTCTTCTTTAGGGCTATACATAACTCACCCGTCTGCCTGGGCAAACTATCTTCAGAAGAGCCCCTCAGGGACAGCAGAACCTGGCATGGAGTTCTCTTGCAGCTGTGGACACCAGACCCTGGCACATAGTTAACTTTTGCAGCTGTGCAGCAGAGTTCCTATATAAGACCAGACTGCTCCCTCTTCAGTGTGCAGGTAATTATTCCTTGGGGAAAAGCTATCAGCCCTTTGTCGGACTTCCTGAATCCAGGGAGCACATCCCTTGTCTGTCACAGGTCTGGCTCTGACTCTTATTTCTTAACTTTAAACTCCTTCCTTTTTCTGTCGTCATAAATATAACATTTGGTGGCCCACACGGCACAAATCTAACAGTGGGTATCTAGGCTCACTGTGTATCTTAGCTGTTGTGAGTAGTACTGCAACAAACATGGACATGCAGATTGTTTCTGGTGTGCTCTCGTGTATACTCAGGAGCAGTACAGCTGTGTCATACTGTACTTCTAGTTTCAGCTCTGTGAGAAACCTCCACGCTGGTTTCCCATTTTGGCTGCACTCATTTATATTACCACAAACTGTACAGAAGAGTTCCCTGCATTCTTGACAGCATCTGTCATTGTCGTCTTGATGATAGCTATTCTGTCTGGGATAAGACAGAATATGTATGTATGGGTTTTTGTTTTTATTTGTGTGTGCGTGCATGTGTGTGCATGTGTGTGCCTGTGTGCTCTATGAGTGTGCTCACTCATGCATGTATGGAGGCCATTGCTAGATGTCTTCCTCTGTTGCTGTTCTGAGACAGAGCCAGACAGAGCTCACTGTTTGGACTCAACTGACTGTCCATCTCTGCCCACCCACAACCATAGCATTGGGGTTACAGATATGTACCACCATACCTTGATTCGTATGAAGGTGCTAGGGATCCCAACTCAGGTCTTCACTTTACCCACTGAGCCATTTCCCTAGGCCATGAATGAAGTTCTAATTTGTATTCCCCTGATGGCTAAGGATATTAAGTATTTTTTTTCACATTTATTGGCCATTTGTAATTTTGCTTTTTAGAAAAAGCAAATGACTGTTCAGTCATTTGTTTATTGATGATTGACAGCTTAATTAAAATTCTTGGAGATTTTTAACTTCATAGATTTTAGATTTTAACCCATGAATGTACAGTTGGTAAAGATTTTCTAGCACTGTGTAGGCTGCCTCTTTCTCCCAATGTTCCTTCGCTGTGCAGAAACTTTTAAATCTCATGCAATCTCTTTGCCAGGCTGTACCATTATTTCTTGAGCTTTTCAGAAAGTTCCTGCCTATGCCTCTACCTTGAAGTACTCTATTTTCCTCTAGACATCTTCAGTGTTTCATTTTGACATTAAAATCTTGAATACACTTTTTAAAATTTTAAATTATTCATTATTTCACGTAGATGGGTGTATTGCCTGCATGTATGTAAGTGCATCTGTGTCATGTAATGCCCACAGAAGTCAGAAGACGGCATTAGACCCCTTGGAACTGGAGTTATGAACAGTTGTTAGCCACTATGTGGGTGCTGCCCAGGTCCTCTGCAAGAGCAGTCAGTGCTCTTAACTGCTGAGCCATTGCTCCAGCCACCTTGGATACTTTTAAAATAAACTTTTGTACAGTCAAGTTTTCCCAACACCATTTGTTGAAGAGGCTGTCATTATCCTAATGTAATTTTTGACACCTTTGTCAAAAAAAAAGTAGCTATAGCTATGTGGGTGAATTTCTGCATCCTCTCTTCTGTTCCAGTGGTCTACACCTGTTTTTGTGTCAATGCTATATTGTTTTTGTTACTGTGTCTTTGTAGTGCAATTTGAAATTGGACTCTGTGCCTCCCAAGTTGCTCTGTTTGTGATTGCTTTTACTACTTGGAGTCTTTTGTGCTTCCACATGAATTGTAGGATTGTTTCTCTATTTCATTTTTAACGTATTTTTAAAATTTATTTTAAATTTTTTTTGTTTATTTCATAACCACATGATTAGAAAAAGCATTTCATTACAACTTTAACAGCTTTAACATATTCAATAACAATTTCCAGAGCAAAGCTACATCTCTTTCAAAAGTGGCTATAATTTTTAGGTTCACAATTGAATTAATACAATACAATATTAAACTCAGTATAAACACTATAAGACATAAAATTGAATGAGGTTTTAATCTTTCAAAAAGATCTCTGGGGCTGGAGAGATGGCTAAATGGTTAAGAACACTGGTTGTTTTTGCAGAAGACCTGGGTTTGAATTCCAGCACCCACATGGCAGCTAACAACTATCCGTAACTCCAGGCCCAGGGGATCCGACAGCCTCTTCTGACGTCCGTGGGCATTGCATGACATGGGTGCACTTACCTACATGCAGGCAATACACTCATACACATAAAATAATATTTTTTTTAAATCTCCATTTCAGTTTAAAATATACTGTTTCTTACAGAAAGACTCATTTTTAATGCTGCTACCACTTAGATGTTTGCACATGTGGCTCTAATCTCTATGTATCTGATTATTACTAGTCACAGTTGGTTACACTTAGATCTTTGGCACCTGAATATGGATATAAAATCATCAGGTAGATTTTAATGGTAATGTTTATCACCTCTACTAATTAACATGCCATATATTTCCATGCTTCCTCCTCAAATATAATACATTTTTTAAAAATTTGTTGATTTTTTGTGTGTGTATATCACACAGAACATCCCAAACCATCTTATTCAACTATACACCCACTTCCCAAATGGCACCCTCCCAAAGACTCCCCCCTCCCACATACTGGAGCTCATATACTCTGTCATCCCTGTTAATGTCCACTGTGTTGTTGGCACCCCCAGCCATTCCCCAGTGCTTTTCCATCTGCTGGATCTAGTCAGCCTATCTAGAGATCCTTGTTTAGGAAGATCAGCTGTTCCTCATCTACCAGCAATCAGTTGTCAATATTCCTTTAGATAAGATTGGGGTCTGCTGTTCATTTTTCCAGTTCTATGCTGGGTTACTGTCTGGGAGTCTCTTGGGCCACCCTGGCCAAAGGAAGGTATCTCCTATCTGGCATTATTGCTTGTTAGGTAGCTTTTAGCTATACATATGGACTCTTAAAAAATTATATTGACCTCATTAATCTTTGGTTATACTTTCCTTTTGGGTGCTTAAGACCCTATAGTTGGCCCAGATAAACCAATTTATGTTTACTCTTAAGGTCATTTGAGGATCTGTTCCTCAGGGGTCACATGGGCTTGGGTGTAGCCCCTGGCTCCTTTTACCAGTTCCGTCTATGTGAAGGTAAGTCAAAGGTCCTGCTCGACTATGGCTGGCTTCGCTTGGAAGCATGGAGGACATGATTCCTCTGTGTTGACCCTCCTCTTTGTAGACTGGACACTGACTCAAGTCCATCTCATGGGGTCTCCATGGCCTCCTTGATCAAGAGGACAAGTGACTCACCACAGTTGAAAGATGCTCATAGTCCCCTGGAACTTAGTCAACCTAGGAGGGTAAGGAGCCAAAATTGTCCTTTATGTCCCTCTGACCAAATTAGTATAGGCCTCAAAGTATGTCTGTTAAACATGCAAGAAGGTTAGTTCCACCAGTCTGGTACTTTTAATTACTGTGTGCCACGTAGATAAAGCTTGGGAAAAGACTAATGGTTCTCAGATAAACCTCACCTAGACATATATTTCTTGATCTGGTATGTATAATTTGTCTGTAAGTTGTTGGACTAACATGGTTCCCTCTGGTTTTTAAAACCAGCTAGGCATTATTTATCTCTCACATTGTCTCACCCCTCCATCATGGTTTCCCCAATTAAGGTGCCCCCATTTTTCCCATCTCTCCCTTAATAATACCCTTCTCCTACGGTCCTACCTTTCTTGAGCTACTTTCTTTCCCTTTATCCCCTAGGTTCCTTGTATACCCTTCCCTCTCCCCTCCCTTAAACAAACCCAATTTTTATCCATATCTCCCATATTAAGGCCTGTTTCCTACCGTTGTTCTCTTTCAGGTTATTTCTTTTCCTTTACCTCCCTATTTCCTTTCCATTATCCTGGTTCCTGTAGTTATGTCTGGTTGCATACTTATTTATCAGAGTCTGGTTCT
>NW_008345581.1:953893-973408 GCF_000622305.1 Nannospalax galili
GCCTGTCCTTGAAAGCTGAGATGATTTTCTTGCAGACTACAAAAAGATGGGTTTGTTTCTTAATCCATTTACCTTGTCTGTGTCTTTTGAATGAGGAGTTTGACTTGTTAATATTTAAAGTTATTAATAAAGGATGTGCTATGAAACCTGTCATTTTTATTTCTGTTCACATTCTTGATGTAGCTGTGCAATTTCCACAGTTATACTTCATTGAATTTCTTTCTGTAACCCCTTGGGTATAGTCATTCCTTTCTTCAGCTCTTTGTATTGCTTCCAGAACTCTCTGAAGGGCTGGTTTTGTGGACATGAATTCTTTCAGCCTATTTATGTCATGGAATATTTTTCTTTCCCCTTTGACTATAATAGACATTTTGACTGGGTATAGTAATCTGGGTTGGCATCTGTGGTCATTTAGAACTGGGAGTACTTTGGTCCAGGCTCTTCTGGCTTTCATAGTTTGCACTGAAAAGTCAGCTGTAATCCTAATGGGTTTTCCTTTATATGTGACTTGTTTTTCTTTTACAGCTTTCAGTATTCTCTCTCTGTTCTGTACATTTAGTATTTTTACTATGATGAGCCGTGGAGAGTTCGTTTTCTGGTCCTGTCTATTTGGTGTTCTATATGCTTCTTATATTTGTATGGGCATGTCTTTCTTTAATTTTGGGAAATTTTCTTCTACAGTTCTGTTGAAGATCTGGTCCATGCCATTATCTCGAGATTCTTCTCCTTCCTGTATGCTTATGATTTGTAAGTTTTGTCTTTTTTGTTTGTTTGTTTTTGTGGTCTTTTTGAGACAGTTCCCCAGCTGTCCTGGAACTCACTATGTAGACCAGGCTGGCCTTGAAGTCACAGAGATCCACCTGCCTCTGACTCCCAAGTGCTGGGATTAAAGGCATGCGCCACCACGCCGGGCCCAAGTTTGGTCTTTTATGGTGTCACACAATTCTTGCATATTCCATTCTTGTGTTTTCTTAAATTTTTCATAATCTTTGCTTTAAGTTGTCTAATTTGTCCACTTTATCTTCCAGTCTTGATATTCTGCTTTCGACATCATTCATCCTATTGGTGAGGCTTTCTCCTGTCGTTTCTAATTGGCTTACTGAGTGTTTCACTTCCTTCTTCATTTCAGGCTGTGTATTCGTCAATATTCCTTTTCTGAATTCATTCAGAAGTTTGTCCCTATCTTCCTTCAGTTCTTTGATTTGTATGTTCTTTAAATTCACTGAATTCTTTTATCCTGTTTATAATTATTCTGTTGAGTTCCATGTCCTGTGTTATCTCTAGGGGGTTCTCATTGTAGTCCTCTAGAGGACTGTTGGTACTTGGTGGGGATAAATTATTTTGGTTTTTCATGTTACTAATTTTTCTCCGTGACTTTGACATATGAATTTCTTTTGTAGTTTCTGATTCTTGTGTGAGACTCAAGCCTTCCTTTGTTGAGTTTAGATCTGCTTCTTTTTGTAAACTTTATGTGCCTTTGTGGTTTACTTGTTGGACATGAAAAGCTGGTTGGTCTAGGCTTCTGGTTCTCTTTTGATTTTATATTGGAGAGGCCAAATTGCTTTTGTCTTCAGGAGTTCCCACAGAGGCCCAAGTCAGATGAGGATCAGATGCTCTCAGGCTTTCTCCTAAGGTATGGGTCCCTCCAGGAAAGATGTTGCCTTCAGCAATTTGGGGGTTGGGCTGGACTGGGAGCAGGGCCCAGGAAAGATGCTGGTCTTAGGAAGCTGGTGGCTATGCCACCCCAGGATGCAAAAGGAGGTAGGTGTGGGAAGAGGCCCCAGGGGCTCCTGGGAACTACTGGGAGGAATTGGGTTGGTCTGGATGCAAAGAATCAGGAAGGAGTGGCAATTCTGGGCAAAGAGGTCAATCTAGGGGTCTGGGGTGCCAAGACAAGAAATGGACAGTACCCAGGTTAGGAGGGGAGCTGGGAGAGTGAATGAGGCTGGGGAGTCAAGGCATGGTGGGTGCCACTGGACTTAGCCAGGAAAGGTGCTGGCACCAGGATGCTGGAAGCTGTGCAGCCCAGGGAAGCAAAAGGTCTTTTTTATTATTTTTATCTTATGTGTATGCATGTGTTCCCTGCATGTATGTAAGTGCACTGTGTCATGCAATACCTGGGGTGGTCAGAAGAGGGTGTCAGATACCCTGGAACTGGAATTTTGGGTGCTGGGAATTGAACCCGGGTCTTCTGCAAGAGCAGCCAGGGCTTTTAACTGCTGAGTCATTTCTCCAGCCCCATATTTTTCTATTTCTTTAAAGAACATCATTGGTGTTTTCACGGGGATTATGCTGAATCTGTAGATCAATTTTGGTAATATAACAATTTTTATAATATTCTATTAATACAGGATTTGGGAGACTTTGCTGGGGAGACACAGCAACCATCTACTAATCCCAGATACAGAGCCCATGACAGTCAAAAGTAACAATTCCAACTAGGCAAACCAGTGAATTTATTGGGGTTACTTACATGCGTATGGGTCAGGGACAACTTACTAGAGTGGAAACACCACTGAAGCTCTGTGTAGACTGGCAGGCAGCACAACTGATGAGAAAGCCTCCTCTAGCTGCTCTGCATCTTCTTTTCTTCTCTCAGCAGCTGTTTACTGGGTCCACAGCCAGGAGGGCCTTGTGGATCTTGTTAATTTCAGGAGCTTCTTGAGACTTGTTTTCTTCTGATTGCTCTACAACAGAGGTCTTAAAGGCTTCTGGAATCTTCAATTGCTGGAGTCAGGTCTTTACTTCTTTGGTTAGGCTTATTTCTGATAGGTAAAAAGTTGGCAGAGAACGAGTGAATGGAGGATGAGGCACCGAGGCACAGATAAAACTCCATCAAAATAGAGTTTATTAGCAAAGGAACACATGGGACAGATTCCCTTCTGGGCAGGGAAAATGTCTGCCCGGGCCTTGAGCTGGGGTCTTTTAAAAAGGGAGGCTTTTGCTTCCCACAGAAGGTGGGAAGATGTATTTTTTTTAAAGTTGAGGTGGGGGTGGGAGGGCCAAGAGAGGGACTGTTAAAACCTGTCCTCTTTAGAGATCAAAGGGGAAGCCTCCTGTGTTGGCCACACAGTGGAAAAAAGTCTGCTTCTCTCGACTTCAAAGACCAAGGTGCTTATCAGCTCCATTCCCTTTTCTCAGGAGCATGAGAAGTCCTTGGGGTCCTTTTGGTGAAGGATCAGGGCTATCTGAACCTTAACAATTTCTAGTTGTCTTTTTTTGTTCTTCTTCCTTAAAAGTGCATTAAATCAGCTGGGCATGGTGGTATGCCTTTAATCCTAGCACTTGGGAGGCAGAGGCAGGTGGATCTCTGTGAATTCAAGAGCAGCCTAGTCTATAAAGTGAGTTCCATGCCAGCTGGGGCTACAGAGAGACCTTATCTCAAAAAAGACCCAAAACAACAAAATAAAACAAGCAAAACAAAAACAAAAAACCCAAAAAACTGTTTTAAATGGAATTTTTCCCACTTTTTTCTCTGTATGTTAGAATTGATATATAAAAAAGCTGATTTGGAAGGTGGAAAGATGGCTCAGTGGTTAAGTGGCTGTTCTTACAGAAGACCCAGGTTTGATTTCCCATCCTTAACTACAGTTCCAGGGGATCTGACACTGTCTTCTGTCCTCTGCAGGCACTGCACACGGGCACACTTACACACATTCAGGCATAACACTCCTAAATGTAAAATAAAAATAAATCGAAAAAACAAGATGATTATTGATTTTGTATCCTGCTGCTTTGCTCAAAGTGTTTTCTGGTGTCTTCTCTAGGGGCTTTAAGTATAGTAATCATATCATGTGCAAATAGAGGTAATTTGACTTATTTGTATCTGTTTTTTTTTTTCTTAATGTTTTGGCAAAGACTTCAAGCAGTATATTGAATAAGAGTGCTGAGAATGGCCAGCCTTGGCCTGCTTCTGGTTTTAGAGAAAATACTGTTTTTTTCCATTCACGCTGGTGTCCTTCCATTCTTAAATTTCTTCAGGTTTTTTTTCTTTTTTTTTTTTTGTCTTTTTTAAACAGGGTTTTCCTGTAGCCCCAGCTGGCCTGGAGCTCACTATGTAGACCAGGCTGGCCTTGAACTCACAGAGACCCACCTGCCTCTGCCTCCCAAGTGCTGGGACTACAGGTGTGCGCCACTACGCCTGGCTTTCTTCAGGGTTTTTATCATGAAGCAATGTTGAATTTTGTCAAACATTTTAACAAAGATTTACTTTTATATGTGTGAATGCCTGAGTGTATGTGCAGCATGTGCATGCCTAGTGCCTGTGGAGGACAGAGGAGTGTGTCAGATCCTCTGGAACTGGGGTTACAGTTATGAGTGTTACGTGGGTGCTGGGAACCAAATCTGGATTTTCAAGTGCTCTTAATTGCTAAGTCGTTTTTCTAGTCCCAAACGTTCCATGTTTGGCCTGTGCTGAGATGACCATTCCATTTATGTGTCATAGTTACATTTATTGAGCCATCCTTGTATCTCTGGAATCAAACTACCTTGCTTATGTTGTATCAGTGAGTCGTTGTATGCGTTGAATTCAGTCTGCAAGTATATTATTGGAATCTTTTGTCATCAGTGAAGTTGGCCTATAGTTTTGTTTTGGTTATGTTAACAGGGCAATACTGAGTATCATGAGTACGATAGTGTTCTTTTAAATTATGGAATAGTTTGAGGAACACTGGTGTCACTCCTTAAAGGTATGGAATTCAGTTAATTTCTCCTGTTCTGAGTTTTTCTTTGACTCTTTCACCTTTGATCATCAATTTCCTCGTTCACTGTAGGTTTAAAGTTTTATTATAAATTAATTTAGTGTGTGCGTATGAGGCACACGAGAGGTCAGAGACCAGCGTTCAGAAGTCAGTTGTCTCCTTCCACCATGTGTCTAGGGCTCAAACTTAGGTTGTCAGACTTGACAACAGGTGCCTCTACCTGCTGTGCCTCCTTGCTGACCCTCATTACAGATCGTGATTTGAATTTTGGTAGGTCATTCATGTCTAGGAGTTCATCCATTTCTTTTAGGCTTTTTGAAATATTTCCCAATGATCCTCTAGGTTTCACTAGTATCTGTTGTAGTGTTCTCTTTTTCACCTCTAAGTTTGTTAATACAGGTTTTCTGTCTTTCAATGATTATGCTCAGGGTTTGCTAATTTTATCTTCATTGGACCAATTCATTTTTAAACTTTATTCTTGTAGTTTTTAGTCTCCACTTAATTTTTTCCTCATGATCCTTATTTCTTTACATCTGATTTTGGATTTGACTTTAAAAAATTTTATTATTATTATTATTATTATTTTTGTCTTTTTGAGACAGGGTCTCCCTGTAGCCATAGCTGTCCTGGAACTATGTAGACCAGGCTGGCCTTGAACTCACAGAGATCTGCCTGCCTCTGCCTCCCGAGTGCTGGGATTAAAGGCGTGCGTCACGCCTGGCGATTTGAATTTTTTTAAGACAGAATATCACTGGTCTATATCTTGTTACGTAGACCAGGCTGGCCTTGAACTCAAGAGAAATTCACTTGCCTCTGTCTCCTGAATGCTAGGATTAAAGGTGTATGCCACGATGGACTTTTTAAAAAGGTTATGTGTATGACTGTTTTGCCTGCATGTATGTAGGTGCACCATGTGTGTATATGCCCACAGAGGTCAGAAGAGGGCATCAGATCCCCTGGAACTGGAGTTGCAGATGGTTGTGAGCTGCTATGTAGGTGTTGGGAACCAAACTCAGGTCCTCTGCAAGTGTTGCCAGTGCTCTTAACTGCTGAACCATCTCTCCAGCTCCCAGCTGTTTTCCCCTAAGGCCTGGAGGCACATCATTAGGTTATCCGGGTTCTCTTTGTTGTACTACAAAGTGGGCCTAGTTGTTTCATGCTAACACCAGGTGAATGGTTCTACCCTGAGCCGCATCCCAGTTTTCTTAGTCTTTGAGCAGGGTCTCACTAAAGAACCCAGGATGGCTTTGAACTTTTGCTTTTCCTGCCTCTGCCTCCCAAATGCTAGGACTACAGGCGTGTGCCACCACACCCAGCTGAATTTTAATTTTTTAAATTTATTATTTTTTTGGTCTTTTTGAGACTGGGTCTCCCTGTTAGCCCCAGCTGTCCTGGAACTTACTATGTAGACCAGGCTGGCCTTGAACTCACAGAGATCTACCTGCCTCTGCCTCTGAGTGCTGGGATCAAAGGCGTGCACCACCAGGCCTGGCTTTTTTATATTTTATTATTAATCAATTAATTAATTAATTCTTTTTGAGACAGGGTCTCCCTGTAGCCCCAGCCGTCCTGGATTTGCTATGGAGACCAGGCTGGCCTAGAACTCACAGATTTGCCTGCCTCTGCCTCCTGAGTGCTGGGATTAAAGGCGTGCGCCACCACACCCAGCTCTTCCAGGTTTTTTAAAAAATAATTTCATGTGTATGAGTGTATTGCCTACATGTGTGTAAGTGCACCCATGTCATGCAGTGCCCTCAGAAGTCAGAATGCATTGGATTCCTCAGAACTGGAGTTAAGGATGGTTTGTAGTCATCGTGTGGGTGCTAAGAATCAAACCCATGTCCTCTGCAAGAGCAGTCAGTGCTCTTAACTGCTGAGCCATCTCTCCAGCCTCTCTTCCAGGTTTTTAAAAAATATTATTTTTATTTTATGTGTATGACTGTATTGCCTGCATGTAGTAGGTGCACCCATGTTATGCAATACCAGTGGAGGTCAGAAGAGGGTGTCAGATCCCCTGGAACTGGAGTTACAGATGGTTGTTAGATGCCATGTGGGTGTTGGGACTTGAACTTGGGTCCTCCGCAAGAGCAGTCAGTGCTCCTAACCGAGCAGTCAGTGCTCCTAACCGCCGAGCCATCTCTCCAGCCCCCTTTCAGGTTTTTAAAAAGTGTTTCTTTGTTCCATAGTTATGGTATTTTAACTATGTGTTGTGGAAATATTCTTCTGTGGCCATGTCTATTTGGGGTTCTAAATGCCTCTAACACTTTGAGATGTTTCTTAGGAATGTGGAATTTTCTGCTATAGTTTCATTGACTAGATTGTGTCTTATTTTCATCTCAGCTGTGTTATATTCCATGGATCATACATTTTAGACCTGGCTTTGGAGATAAGTTTGGCATAGTCCATACAATAAATAATATGTATCACTATCTGATAGACTCTTATCTGGAACAAGAGACAAAGAGGGGTAAATCATTTAGGTCCCAGCTCTGATTTGTACACATAGGGAAAGTCACACATAGGGAAAAACATGTCTATTCATAGATCCCCTTCTTTGGCTACCCTGCTGATTTAGCTCCCATAATTTTTGCCATTTTCTGTGTTGGCAACTTGGGCTACTTAATGACCTCAGACCAAAGGACATGGTCAGACCAGAAACAGGTTGTAGGTTGTGACTTTGCTTCAGAGTGAGGTCTGGCATCAACAGTAAGAGAAGCCTTCACTTCTGCAGGAATGTAGAATCTTGGAAATCGTCAAAGGGCCACTACTCCGAGCAACTGTCCAGGGCTCAGGTAGGGCAGAGGCTGCTCTGAAAAGCTTCATGCAAGAGTTATTCTTTCTGAGAAAATCTGAGGAATCAAAGAAAATCTGTGAGCTAATCCTTTTTTTTTTCTTAAAAATGAAACACCTTTTTAAATATGAAAATGTTATCATCTAACAAATTATCTGAAAGAACACTTAAGGAGTAGCAAGAAAGGAAATAGTCTCCTTAAAGCTTTACCTAGCTAAGAGCAACAACATCATGACTAACACAAGCCTGATTTTGAATAGTTTATTAAAGGAAAGGTGAAGCATCAGTTTCAAATTGTACAAAAGGAAAAAAAAACTTCATATTGCAAATGTACAATTTACAGAATTACTAGCAAAACCAATCAAGGAGACACTGAAAATACAAAAATTTGATTGACTTCAAACTGAACTGGAAACCCATTGGAGTAGATAGATATTAAGCCTTTTGTTGTTGCATGGTAGTCTGTAATTCTAGGTCGACATGTGTTTTTCATGGGAAATTATCAAGCAAAGGTTAAGCCGTGCATATGCCAAGGCTCCTCATGGCTGGTCCCTGGCCAGAAGCACAAATAGGCAAGGCTGGGCTGGACAGTCCAGTCATTCCTGCCCCTTGCCTTCCAGTGAAACCCATGTTTCTAGGAGAAAGTGAGGCCCCAGATCCCTTAACTGGAGCCCAGGACCTGCTGAGTTAGTAGGTAAAATGTTTTTGGTGACCAAGTTTTTTTTATTTTTATTTTTAAAATTTTTTTTCTGAACTGTACAAATGTTGAGAAAAATGCTGTCTCATGTCTGTTTACTAAAAGGATGAATAAAACCATCCATTTTGCTTTCCCTCACAAAAGATAATCGAGTTCACACAAATTTCAAAAAATGGTTATTTTTGATAAAAAGGGAAAGCCTCAAGATTCTGTTGCAGGTATTTAAAAAACCCAGCCCAGAAACAGCTGTGGATAGGATTGGTTTGGAGATTTGGAGGCCTACATTAAAAACCAGGAAGAAAGTTAAGTGGCTTTTAAAAACAACAGCAGAAAGTCATAAAGTGAGCAGATTATAACTCTACACCACTGAAGGCTGTCCTGAAGAGTCAACATTTCTTTCTCCAAAAGAATTATTAATATGCACACTTAACACTGAAATGTAGCTATATTTCAAGGTAAGCTTAGGAACCTTACCTTCTAAGCATAGACTTCTATGCAGCACGTCCTTCTATAGTTCGTAAACTTCACAAAATTAACAGGTTAAGGATGTGAAGATGTGAAATGCATGGGAAGAAGACAGTTGGTCACACTCCTTACAATCACTTTTGAATGGCAAAGGATTCTTCATGATTATATGAAAATGGAAGTCTGTAACTTGACTTTGGCAGGGCATGAAACAGTGGTTAAAAACAGCAGACCGATAACTTGAGAACCATTTTTGTTTTACTGAGAATACTTTATTTGCTGGTAGAAGTTGCTAAAAATGCACAGAACAAATACCAATAGAAAATGCACTGTATTCGAATCTCCCTATTCTATATAAAATGAATGGTGTACAGCATCTGTTGGAAAAATGGCTGCATGGACATTTCTTTTATGCCCACTTATAAATAAAAATAAACCTTTTTATTCAAGAGTATATAAAATCTGGGAATTCATATCCATATCCACAGAGGGTGTGTGGTTTTTGGCAGAGATGCACGATGTCAGAATTTATCTTAGCTTGTTGATGTACTGTTCCTTCTGTTTCTGTTTTACAAGGTCAACCAAATCCAGTGAGCTCCAAAAACACTCTTCAGGGATTAGAACGAGCTGCTTACTCATAGGTTTAATAAAAATGGTTAGCTTTTAAAACATAAAAAGGCAAAATGTTAAAACGGTTTTTAAATTGTACAACAGGAAAATAAAGTTAAAAATATTTTTTTACTCAATGCTGAGTTTTCATAAAACAGGTGTATAACAGTGTTTATTTTGACAGCTGTTTTAAAAATTTAAAATATCTTCCTCCTTTCAGAAAAACACACATCTGTTTTGAGATAAGTCCAATATTAAGGACACAAATGATTTTTTGGGTCAGTCTTTCCAAGGTGACATTCACCAACATTTCCATGGGTAATTTACATGCTCCTCTGTCACTGCAAAAAGGGATTGACCTTTAATCATTTGATTAAAAAACAAGTCAGATCACATCAAAAGTGTTTTTTCCCCCTTACAAGCTATCACAGTATATAGGCCTCTAGCTCTAAATAATAGAGTTCCAGATTTGTAAATTTTCTTCAGATTTCAGAACATAGGCATTCCAAATCCCTAGAAAAAATGAGACACACCATTATTTCATGTATCTACAGGGCCAAGAAACCATAAATAAAAAGCAATAATGACTTAGTATTTACTGAATCATCTTCTATGATAGCTGCAGAGTCAAAGAAGTCTGGCCTCAGCTCAGCTCTCTCTCGCCGATTTCTTGATGGGGGCTGAAAAGAGAAATCATTTAATGCTTTATACTTTTCCTCTATAATCAGCTAGTATTTCTGACAGTATCACAAATATATGGAAACATTAAGAGTCAAATTTAAAGGAGAATGTGAATTCGGTTTTTATATAAAGTGTAGATTTTTTAAAAAAGCATAGCAGTACTTGGCAACTTTGAATTATCAAAAGACCAAAAGACTTTTTTTGACAAAAAAAGACTTTCAATTTAAAAAAAAATTTATTTATTATTTTTATTTTATGTGTATGAGTGTATTGCCTGCATGTATGTGAGTGCACCCGTGTCGTGCAATGCTGTGGAGGTCAGAAGAGGGATTCGGATTCCCCTGGAACTGGAGTTAAGGGCGGTTTGTAGCTACCATGTGGGTGCTGGGAAACAAACCCAGGTCCTCTGTAAGAGTGGTCAGTGCTCTTAACCACTGAGCCATCTCTCCAGCCCAGACTTTCAATTTTTAAAAATATTTATTTTATTTTTTTAATTATGTGTCTCTGTGTGGATATGTGCACATGATTTCAGGTGCCCAAGAAGGCCAGAAGGAGGCTATAAGGCCCCCTGGGAGCTAGAGTTATAGGTGGTTATGAGCTGCGCCACATGTACTAGAACTGTGGTCCTTTGCAAAAGCAGCAGAACTCTTAACCACTGTGCCATCTTGTCAATTTCAAGACTTAAAAACCTTAATGAAAAAGCTGAGTATGCTTAAAAAAATAAAAATGAACCTACCATTTGACCTGGTTATACCACTCGTTGGCAAATACCCTAAAGACTCATCCTATTGCAGAGACACTTGTACATCCATGTTTGCTGATGCTTTTTTCACAATAGCTAAAAGATGGAAGCAACTTAAGTGTCCCTCAACTGATGAGTAGATAATGAAAATGTGGTACATTTACACAGTGGAGTTCCACTCAGTGGTAAAGAAAGATGAAATCATGAAATTTGCAGGTAAATGGATGGAACCAGAAACTTATATTAAGTGAAGCAGCACAGGCTCAGAAAAACAAATGATGAATATTCTCCCTCAGATGTGGATCCTAGCACCAAGTCCTTATATGTGAGTATGTATCCAGACATAACTGCAGGAACCAGAATAATGAAAAAGAAACAGGGAGGTAAAGGGAAAGAAAGATCCTGAGAGAGAACAGTAGGAGACAGGTGTTACTAAGGGAGAAATGGATAAAAATGGGGCTGTTAAATGGGAGGGGTAGATAAGGAACTTTGGGGATAAAGGGAAAGGAGGAGCTCAAGAGAGGTGGGAACATAGGAGATTGGTATTATCAAGGGAGCATTGGAAAAAACAGGGACACTTTAAATGGGGAAACTATGGCAGAAAGGTTAGATATGGAGAGAGAGGAGAGAGAAATAATATCTAGCTAGTTTTAGAAAACCAGATGGAATCATTAGTCCAACAACCTAATGCCAAATTATACATTATATATCGCTACATATGAGTCCATGTATATAGCTAAAGGCTACATAACAAGAAATACAGCCAGACAGGAGAAACCTTCCTTTGAGTTGTTGGCCAGGGTGGTCCAAGAGACTCCCCAAATGACACAGGCTATTGCTACAGTCCTTGATGGCCTCCCAGAACTTGGAAGGTAGGACCCTACTGCTGAAAACAGAACACACTTTGGACATAGGATTTGTAGCTGAAATTGACCTGAAATCACTTTCCCTGAAGGCTAGCTCTCATAGCTTTAGAGAGCATTATGAAGGTGCCAAGGGAAGACATCAATCGATGGTCCAACATTAGCTTCGAGACCAGGTTCAACACCAGCTTCAAGATCAAAATAACCACATAAAAGGCTGGCGCAGCATGCAACATTGGTGCAGTAGTGGCACTTTTATCTTGGGGGCAATCAACAGCTACCTAATTGGGCTAAAAGCCTACTCAGTGAGAGGAAACTCAAGTGTGGTACTGTAAACATAACGAAATACACATGACTGAAGTGGTCATAGATCTTAAGAGAAAACCCCAAGACTGTTACATCCCTAGACTAATGTAATTTCCTACTATGTGCAAATTATGTAAACTTACATGTAGACAAATATCCCAGTCACCACTCATCAAAGAAGCTTATTTTGTACTAGTCAGAGACTTACCAAGTACCACAACTGGTCACACACAGACATTATCTATGAATTGCCCAGGCCTAAGTGACATATCTACAATGCAACCTCTATACCTAAGGCTCATAGAGCTTCATAGAACAGGGGTAAAGAAGAGGACACTAATGAATCTCTGAATTCTCATTAATGAAGCTCCCTCATGCAACAGAGGGCCAAAAACACAAAAGGTCACAAATGGCTAAAACACAGAGATTAAGAGTCTACAGAATGCTGATCCTTGGATGGGACTCCTGTATTAAAACTTTACCCACCCGGGGCTCAGGGACCAATGTGGAAGAGTGGGGTGGACGATTTTAAGAGCCAGGGACACTGCAATAGAGTCCTACAAGCTCCTGGGACCCTTCTCATATGATTCTATGGCAATGGTGTCAGCATACACAAGTCCCATGCAAACTCAGGCAGACAAAAACCTAGCACAGAACTGGGAAAATGAATAGCAGACCCTAATCTTATCTGAAGAAATACCGACAACTGATCACTGCTAGGTGAAGAAGAGCTGATCTTCCTAAAACAAGAGACTCTAGGTAGGCTGACTAGACCTCAGTGAATGGACTTGCACTGGGGAACATCTGCAGACACCAACTTGACATAGTAAGCCTTAACATGGATGACAGAATATATGGGTTCCAGTTGGAGGTAGGCTACGGGAGGGTGCTGGTGGGCCGTAAAGATGATTAAGATTGAGATATTCTGTATGAAATATAAAAAAATTCAATAAAAAAGCTGAGCATGTAAATGCCCCAAATTTTGAACTCAAACACAGAAAATACTTTCCCTTTGAAGCTATGTAGTAATTATAAAATGAACAGTTTCATGATAAATTTTAGTGAATTCTCCAAAGTAAGCAGGATGGAATGCTTTTAGGGAAGGAAAGTTACATCAGAAGTTATACCAAAACTTTTCATGATGGAAAATTCCAAACATATAAAACAGAATAATATGTACTGAGTTATGCCCATTCTTGTTTTTAAGTTCTAACTCCTAGAACTTTAGAATGTATTTTTATAGACAAGGTCTTTAAGAAGGAATTAAAGTTATAAAATGTAGCAAGATGGGTGGGCTCTAATCAAATATGACTGGTCCTTAGTAGGGACAGGGTTTTATAAAAGATCATGTAGCCGGGCGTATCTCTGTGAGTCCAAGGCCAGCCTGGTCTACATAGTGAGTTCCAGGACAGCTGGGGCTACAGGGAGACCCTGCTTCAAAAAGACCAAAAAAATCATATAAAGGCAATTGGGTGTGGGGGGGTGTCTCCCTTTCCATCATGTGGGTCCTGGGGATTGAGCTGCAGTCATTAGGCTTGGTGGCAAGTTCCTTTACCTGATGAGCCATCTTGGTGGCCTAGTAAAGACACTGGAAGAAACCGGTCATTTAAAGCTAAAGGGAGACACAAAATCAACTGCTTAAAAAAAGTGATGTGAAGCCAGGTGTGGTGGCGCATACCTTTAAAAGTGATGGGGAGATATGGGAGGAGTTGAAAGGGAGGGAATGGGTGTGGATTTGATCAAAATACCTTATATGTATGTATAAAATTCTCGATTTTTTTTTTTTTTTTTTTTTTGGTCTTTTTGAGACAGGGTCTCCTTGTAGCCCCTGCTACCCTGCTGGCCTGGAACTCACTATGTAGAAGCAGGCTGGCCTTAAACTCACAGAGATCCACCTACCTCTGCCTCCCAAGTGCTGGGATTAAAGGTGTGTGCAACACGCCTGGCTCAATAATTTTTTTTAAAGTTAAAAAAAAAAAAAATCAACTGCTGACACCTTCACTTGACTTCTGTCAATTTCAGCCACCCAGACTTCCTCTTTGATATGGCAGCTGTAGCCAACACTGGGGAAGCAGTATGATGAACTTCCATGCACCAGTCACATGGCTTTTACAACTGTCAAACACTTGGGTCAGTCTTAGTTCACTGAGTTTATTGTTTTTCCTTTCTGGTACTTGAGATTAAACATAGTACATGCTATGCAAATACTCTACCACTGACCACAGCCCCAGTTACTTTTTGAGACAGAATCTTACTATGTAGCCCAGTCTGGCCCCAAACTTTTAAAAACTCTTTTGCCTGAAACTCCCATCCCTTCCTGGGTGGTATAGGTTATGTGCCACCATGCTGGACTGTCTAATAAAACCTTTGTTAAAAATCACAGCTCCATGCATTATTATTCCTGAAAATTTCTTTGTATTACCTATAGCAAGTCTAGAATCACCTTTTCCCAAAGACTTCTTTTTAAACTGAAAATGCAAGTTCCACATTCTATATCTGACTGTTACATGGTAGTGCACAGGGTATAATATTGTTAGGCTCCAATTTAAAGTACAAGATGTCAAATACATGCGCTGTGCCAAAAGATCTAAGGTGAGTTCTTTTAGAAAGAACTCTTTTTCTTACTAGAATTGAAAATATGACTGCTTAAAAGCAGCCTTGAAAACTACATAAGGTCACCACTCCTCACCTTACCCTCCCTCCTACAGTAAGAACATTCTTTAAATTCCAATGTCCTCACATATTTTACCAGAAAAAAAAGGAGTAAATTCCTTACCAGATCAATAACCATGGTGTCTTCAAATTCTTCATTCATGTCTTCTAATTGACTCCGTGATGACATCATCACATCTTCAAAGATGGGCTCAGCATCTTCTTCCATTAGACCCCGACTAGTAAAGAAAAGGTAATCAGAAAGCTGTTGTGACTTACTCAATTTGGTCCTGGTTCTTTCTTAATTAATTAGCACACTTTCTATAGACTATACAAGTTATTACTGAGCTCTAAGAAAATTAGGATTATTCCTAAAAAAAGGAATATTCCTTTTGTTTACTCAAGATTTCACCTCAATTTACCAAAAAAAATTATAATTAACTTAAATAAGATGTTATTTATATATAAACAATAAAGTATTTTACTTAATTATCTATCAATTCCCTCCTGATTCTGCTAAATTATATCTCAATTTTACAAATAAAGAAACGAGGACACAGGTCTTTTAGAGCTTGGCTATGGCCATAAAAGTGGCAAGTGGCAGCACTAGGATTAAAATGCAGAAAGCCTCAGGAGCCCATGCCCTCTACTGTTATCCTATGCTGCTTAATATATCCAGAACTGCAATTTTAACCACTATGACTAAACAGGTATTAGAAATGCCCAGCATCACATAGCTGTTATGTTATTCTTGTGACACTCAAAGAAACACTTACACAGCATGCCTTACTCCAGCTCTCACTTTCATGTAGTTCATTCCTGTTCTGTCCTTCCGATTTAAGTCTTCTAACTTCGGCTGGCCTAACCAAGAGATCTGCATCTGAGGACTAAAAGAAGGTACTATTATTTTTATTTGTGGCATCAGATAATGTATTTGGCAAATTAACCTCATGTTAATAAAGCCATGGGTGGCTGGCTTCACCTCATGTAAGGGAATTCTTCTGTGCCTTTGCAAAAAACAAAGTAAGGTGCATTCAAAATCTCATAGTCTTGCTGGGTGTGGTGGTGCACGCCTTTAATCCCAGCACTTGGGAGGCAGAAGCAGGCGGATCTCTGTGAGTTCAAGGCTAGCCTGGTCTACCTAGTGAGTTCCAGGACAGCTGGGGCTACAGGGAGAACCTGTCTCAAAAAGACAACAACAAAAAATCTCAGTCTCCACAAGCAGCAGCCTGGGTCTAGCAATTAACCCTTAGACTACATGTTAGCCTGTGCTCCATATCTCTGCCAAGTAAGGGAACTTTCTTAGACTTCTGTTCCAAGGGTTTTATCACTCATTTATGTATCTAGCTAGAAAGGAAGTCCTGAAGAATAGAAATGATACTGTCCTGGAAGCTGAAAACTCTCTAGAGTTGAAAAAGGAAGGATTTTACACATCTTTTCTTAGTACTCCAGAGGATATAGAAGTCTTTATAACACATAGTTTCTCAGTGCTTATGGAGTCAAATCTTCAATTGTATTTTATAAAATTGTATTTTATACAACCCGTATTATGTTACGAGTATATCTTATAATGAAACATGGGAACTGGCATAAATATGCCTCTTGGAAATTTATAGGTTGTAAATTTTAGTGGTTCTTAGATAAAACCTGCTACATGAAATTCTAAGTAGCTGTTTTTATATCCTGTGGGGGCCATCACCTTGATTAGACCTATAAACATAGGGCAGAGAACAGAAGACAGCCCATGACCAAAGGGACGGACAGATGGTAAGGTGATGGGCAAGGCAGGGTGCTGAAGGAGAATGTGAGCTGAAGGAAGAACAGGATACTTGCACACCTCTTGATGCAAGAGGCTGGAGAAGCCCTTCTAGGGTGCC
Organism: Nannospalax galili; assembly: GCF_000622305.1. Taxonomy (NCBI): domain Eukaryota; kingdom Metazoa; phylum Chordata; class Mammalia; order Rodentia; family Spalacidae; genus Nannospalax; species Nannospalax galili. The sequence continues at coordinate 970,277 of NW_008345581.1, forward strand.
TAGCAGCACAAGAAGGCCAATTATCCAACTGCTGGCAGGTGTCAAGACAGATTCTTTGGTGCAAAGTTGCATTGCACCAAAAAGTGAAAACCCAGTATCTGAAATATTTCTAATATTGATTCTATTTTCAACCTATTAATTTGTTCAGGTAGGACTGTTGTCTTATCAGCAAAATTCACACCATTATCCCCAACCATACTTAGAAATTCAAGCGAGGAACCGAGAGAATTTCCAAGTTGGGGGAGAAAACAACACAAAATTAAGATTATTGAGTTTTGTTTGCTGCGACAAGGTCTCACCATAGTCCTGGCAGGTCTCAAACTCATGTGTAGCTGAGTCTGACCTTGAAATCCTTATCTTTTTGCCTCAACCCCCCTGTACTGGGATTACAGACGTGCCACCATGCCTAGCTAAAACAAAAATATTATTAAATGGATGATAAAGGTAATATCTATTTATTTGATGCTTCATTAGACAGCCTAGCAAAGCTTTCACAGGCTCTTGGCAGAGAACCTGCATTGTTTTTACAAAAGTCCTTGAAAAGAAACAGATCAGCCCAATGAATATGCAAAGTTTAAGTAAAATTAGCAGAGACCCTATGCATTCAAAGATCTGTAAATTCTTTAAGAAATTTTTTTTTTCATTAAATTAAGTACAATTGTTGGGTGTGGTGGTAATACCTTTAATCCTAGTGCTCAAGAGGCAGGTAGATCTCTGTGAGTTCAAGGCTAGCTTAGTCTACATAGTGAGTGCCAGGCCAGTCAGGGCTACATAGTGAGACCCTGTCTCAAAAAACCCCCCAAAAAACAAAAAACACAGAAAACCAGAGCAGAAGATACTTTCAGTAGCAATATGTGAGACTGGACAAGAAAGTATATCTCATACACATACCAAGAGTATAACTTAGTATTATACCAACTGACAGTTATTCAGTGTTTCTAAGTTTTTGCCCAAATCCACATTTTTACTGTTAACATATTCCTGTGGTGTTGGTAAGTGGGGCTATTATCAAGGACTTTAGGAGAACACTAAAGTCTATTTAAATATGAAGCTTGTCACACTAGATCAAGAAAAGTTTCTGAAGTTTAAGGACAGGGTATCCACAGTGATACTTAGACACTATGCACCTTTGCATGTAAATCATACAAACTAGTCACTCTTCATTTTCTTAGGATCTGAGCAACAATGTACTCCGAAGTTTTTGGTTCTTTTTTTTTTAGATTTACTTTAACAGTTAGTGGTTTCATGCCAAGAAAAATAATACTTACTTGTGTAAAAAGTCGGGTTCGGAACCATGTTCAGACTCAGGTTCTTGAATCTGTTCTCCCATGGGGCGGCTGTTCTCTCGAAGCACAGTGGAGGTGAGTTGTGGGGTTTGCAGGGGACCAGGAGTCTGAATCATGGTGTCGGTCCTGTTTAGCCATGTGTTATCCAGATTTTCATCTGCAAAATTTCAGTTAAGAGTCTCAAAATACCAGAGATGGGGTAAACTATGGTAGCACTTGTAATCGACTTGAAGAGCTCCATAGTTAGACTAGTCTATTTATTTTATTGTTTTGTTTCTGGGACACAGTCTACCACTGTACCCAGGTCTCAAACTTACTGTGAGCTAAGGACCTTGAACTCCTGAGCTCCATGTCTCTACCTCCTAAGTATGGGTATTATAGTCATGTTCTACCATACCCAGCTTCTATTTCTTTCTTTCTTCTTTTTTTTTTTTTTAAAGACAGGGTCTCATGTAGCTCAGGCTGGCCTTGAACTCAGTCTTTCTGCATTAGCCTCTCAAGTGCTGGGATTATAAGCATGAATCACCATGTCTGGCTAGACCAACTAGTTCAAATCCCAGTTCCACTACCGTACATGACTTTGTATTAGGTTGCTTACTTCTTCCAAAGTTGTTTTCTCATTTATAAAATGAGGATATCAGTACTTAGTTTCACAAACCTGCATGGATTAAATGAGGTTATTACCTCAAAATGACCATCAGATGTTAGCTACAGTCACACTGTCTTCTGTCTTCCCTATCTGTGAAGCTATATTTGCCCTAGAAGAGGAAGAGTTGGGTCAGCCACAGCTTCTCTAAACTTCCTTTAATTTTGGGCCTGTTGCCTGGGCCCAACAGGGGTCCCAGGCAGTGGCACTTAAGACTGGTGCCTTTACAGAGAATTCAGCAAATCTTGTTAATACAAGGAGACACTGATCACCAGAGAAACTGCTCTTTTTGTGTGGAAATGCAGAAAGGCTCACAGTTTTCATGCCCTTAAGTCTCTCAGGAAGCCTTCTGATTCCTGTATCCAGCCCCTAATTACATTCTCATTTAACTTTTAGAGGAAATATAACCATCTGTTTACTCAGAACTTATATATTATCCTGCACTAGCAGGGGATCTGTGGTGGATGTGTATGTGTTATCTTTTTTTTTCTTCTTCTGAAGATGGTTTATAAAGATAAGCAGCCTGAAGCATTATTTGTATACCCAAGATATCCTAATAATGCATAATGTATTAGTTATGGTTTTTACTTATAAAAGCTATTTTAATGTGAGATTTTTAATAAAAACAACTGAGAAGTCTTTTAATCAAGTATATTTAATCTTTAAATCACAGTATACTGTGAATCCCCTTATTTTTCCTCTTGCTATTAAATCTGAGACGTGTGTCTGCTAGGCTTCCTCATTTGTCATGAGGCTGCTGATTTTCTCAGAGCTCTCAGGTTTCTAGGGATTTGCCAGAACCATGTGCACACTCTGGACTGGTCCTTCTGTTCCTAAAAATACCTGCCCACTGCTTGGTTAAGGTCATTCTACTGAAGCTCATTTCTGAATGTCTTATTCAACAAAGATGTGTTCAGTCATCTACTCATATGATTTTTTGTTTATTATAAACTTCTATTCTCTACAACAATTAACTTTTTATGGTTAAAAGAAGAGCCCACTCTTTTTAGTAACAAAAACTTAAAGAAAATTTAAAATTATTTTTATTTTATGAGTGTATTGCCTGCATGTATGTGAGTGCACCCATGTCATGCAATGCCCATAGAGGTCAAAAGAGGGCATCGGGTCCCCTGGAACCAGAGTTGCAGGTGGTTGTTAGCGGCCATGTGGGTGCTGGGAACTAAACCCAGGTCCTCTGCA
>NW_008345581.1:973715-976745 GCF_000622305.1 Nannospalax galili
TTATTTTTATTTTATGAGTGTATTGCCTGCATGTATGTGAGTGCACCCATGTCATGCAAAGTGGCAGAGGCCAGAATTCCCCTGGAACTGGAGTTAAAACAGTTCTTAGCCACCATGCTGGGAATCAAACCTGAATCCTCTACAAGAGCAGTCAGTGCTCTTAACCCATGAGCCATCTCTCCAGCCCCGAGTAACAAAAATTTTTTGATTTATTTTTATGTATGTTAGTGTTTGCCTGCATGGAAATATACCACATGAGTGCAATGCCTGGGGAAGCCAGAAGAGGGCACTGGATCTCCTGGAACTGAACCTGGGCTGTCTGTAAGAGCAACCAGTGCTCTTAACCCTGGAGCTATTTCTCTAGCAAACACTACCTTTAAAACAAAACCACTAGCAGTATTTCGTTTGTCTATTTCTTTTTTTGTTTTGAGATGCAGTCTTCCTGGAGCCGTGGCTGGCCCTGAGAGCAGAGATCTGCTAGTCTCTGCCTCCTGAGTGCTCAGATTAAAGGAGTGTGCTACCATGCTCAGCTTATTATTTTTAAATGAACTATGTTTACTTAGTGACAAGGATATATTTTAAAATTATATAGTGGGAAAAAAAGAGCAATTCCTCAGTGTCTTCAAATTCCTGGCATGTTACTCTTTGACATTCAAGGACAATCAGCATTCCAGGAATTCTCAGAAATTTCAAAATTATGATTATTTTAAACATACTGCTACTAATATTCACACTCTATTATTTGAATAGCTAAAATTCTTGTTTAAAGAATAAAATACACTAAGTTTAGAAGTACAAAGAACAAGTTTTTGTTAAGATGCCTGGTGGAGACTTAAAAACGTCAGGAAGAGTGCACTCTTCTTGAACAGATCCTTCTAACTCTTGAAAGATCCTTAGTGATAACAATTCTTGTCATGTTCTTTCATCTTCATCTCAAACAGATAAAGCTCTGCTGTTTAAGTATTCCAGGTATGCAGCTTAGCCTAATAATTTCACAAACTTCAAACCCAAGCTGCCAGGTTTTCTTTTACCTTTTTTTTTTTTTTTTTGGTCTTTTTGAGACAGGGTCTCCTTGTAGCCCCAGCTGTCCTGGAACTCACTATGTAGACCAGGCTGGCCTTGAACTCACAGAGATCCGTCTGCCTCTGCCTCCCAAGTGCTGGGATTAAAGGCGTGCGCTACCACGCCCGGATTCTTTTGCAATTTTTAAAAAAATATTTTATTTATTAATTTTATTTTATGTGTATGAGTGTTATGCCTGTGTCGTGCAATGCCCGCAGAGGACAGAAGAGGCTGTTGGATGCCCTGGAACTGGAGTTATGGACAGCTGTTAGCTGTCATGTGGGTGCTGGGATTTGAACCCAGGTCTTCTGTAAGAACAGTCAGTGTTCTTAACTGCTGAGCCATCCCTCCAGCCCCTTCTTTTACAATTTTAATAATTACCAAAGTAGGTTACCTGGTCTATACATACTTGCCATAGTCTTAAAAAATAATTTTGACTGTTCCTTTAGTGAATTTTATGTGGCTCTTCAAATTATCTAAGTCTTATTTTCTTCTGTCTAAAATGTGGATAAAAGTGTAGAACTCAAAGTTAATTTATACAACATTTATAAATGACAAAAATGGGGGCTGGAGAGATGGCTCAGCAGTTAAAGAACACTGACTGTTCTTGCAGAAGACCTGGGTTCAAATCCCAGAACCCACATGGCAGTTAACAACTGTCCGTAATTCCAGTTCCAGGGGATCCAATGTTCTCTTCTGTCCTGCACAGGCATTGCATGACATGGGTGCACTTACACACATGCAGGTAACACACACATACACATAAAATTAAAAAAAAATATAAATGATAAAACATAAAAAACTTTAGTAAGAATTTAGTGAATGCTGGCTAGTAAGGCTACACTTAGGAAAGCTCAGGGTTTTCAAGTATAAAGATAGAATTTTTTTTGTATTTTCTTTGTTTTGACTGTAGGCTGGGCATGGTGGCACATGCCTTTAATCCCAGCACTTGGGAGGCAGAGCCAGGCAGATCTCTGTGAGCTCAAGGCCAGCCTGGTCTATTGAGCACCAGGACAGCTGGGGCTGCAGGGGAACCCTGTCTCAAAAAGACACACACAAAAAGGTCTCCAAGCTGAAACATAAAAGGAAATCTCAGAGTGTTAAAACTTTTGTAAGCCTTAACATTAGGGGCTGGAGAGATGGCTCAGTGGTTAACAGCATTGGCTGTTCTTGCAGAAGACCTGGGTTAAGTTCCCAGAACCCACATAGTAGCTAACAAGTTCCAGGGATCTGACACCCTCTTCTGGTCTTCATGGGCATTGCAAACATGCGGTGCACTTTCATACATGTAAGCAAAACACTCATAAAATAACACATTAAAACCCCTAACATTAACAATGTTAATTCCTTTATTCTTTTTGAAATACAGATGCTGTAAGTGTTCAATTTTTGAATATCTCTAGCATAAATAAATTTTGAGTATGCACCAAAAAAACAAAAACCAAAAAACAAAAACCAAAAAACCCAGATGCTATTTAGTCCTCTAATGCTCAGTAACAGGTATTATATGATCTTGGCACCATTCTGAAAATACAGCTAGCATCTATTGGATGCTACTTATAGGTCAATATGTGTGCACTGTGTTTTATTTGGCATGTCTCATTTAATATTCACAGTAACTGATAGGCTAGGTACTGTGAGCATCTTTCATTTGTGAAAGCCAGTTTTGAAAACTCATCAACAATTAATAGTTCTCCAATAAAGAAAGATTATTAGATTTAAATTACTATTAAGTCTGTCAGATTTTGGCAAAATCTTTGTTAGGTCACTTTTTTTTTTTAATTTTTAAAAATGATTTATTTAATAATAACATACTTAGAAGAAGCATATCATTACAACACAATTGACATATTCAATAACGTTTTCCTGAGGTAGGATGCATCTCTTTCAAATTTGGCTGTAAATTTTTAGGTTTACAGTTGAATTATTACAGTTATACAATATTGTACTCAGTATAAACCCTATAAG
>NW_008345581.1:980830-1030353 GCF_000622305.1 Nannospalax galili
TAAGGCAGCAGAAGTGAGGAAGTTATCAAAAGAAGTAGAAGAAGCTGGGTATGGTGCCATATGCCTTTAGTCCCAGCACTTGGGAGGAAAAGGCAGGTGGATCTCTGTGAGTTCAAGGCCAGCCTGGTCTATATAATGAGTTCCAGGACGGATGGGGCTAAAGAGAAACCCTTTTTCAAAAAAACCAAAAAAAAAAAAAAAAAGGTAGAAGAGAATCACATAGATTCTCATGGTTTGGAGAACATTTATTAGTAGAACCATACAGAAAAAAAAGAATGTTTCAGAAAACAAAGCATGTTCACTCTGAGGCATCTTTCAGTAAGCTTAAGAGAAATATTTCAATACTGCAATTTTTAGTTGTGTTTTTTGATATGGGAATACCTACCACTGATTAGAAAATTCAAGTCTCTTGTTACCCACAATATAAAAAGGTTATAAGGAACTGGAGAGATGCTTTAGTGGTTAGGAACACTGGCTGCTCTTGCAGAGGACCTGGGCTTGATTTCTAGTGCCCACATTGAGGCTAACAACAGTCCATGACTCCAGTTCCAGGGGATGTGATGCCCTCTCTGGCCTCTGCAGGTATTGCATGACACAGGTGCATTTACATACATGCAGGCAATACACTCAATACATATGAAGTTATTCTAGGATGCTCAATCTGTTGCAGAAGTATATTCTCAAATTACCAGTAGCCCTATGATATTAAGATGATTTTGTGTGTGTGAGAAAGAGGGGGTATGGAGAGAGAAAGAGAAGACAGAGATATAGAGACAAAGAGATAGCAGCTCGTGCTGGCCTCAAACTTGTTATGTAGCTGAGCTCTTGATCCTCCTGTCTCCATCTTCCAAGTGCTGGGATTACAGGCATGTACCACCACATGATTAAGATGTACTTTAATACAATACTGACTACCTTATTGTAAAATTTCATGTATTATGAGCACATAATAAGGAGATCAACTATACAGATTTTCATAACTGCTTCCGCCTTATCTCTATGGTTATCTTACTCTATTCTTTATGCTTCATCAGGCTTCTTCTCCCTGATTCTTTTCTGTCCCACTTTGTATATAACAGTCTTTGTACCTGAATGTCTCAGTGTACCAAATATATAAGGATATCATATCATGTGCCTAACAGTATCTTGTTTCAACCTGCCAGTTTTTTTAAACTTTTGTAAAGTCAGGCAAACCATTTGTCTCACAGTGTAAAAGATCTCACCCCAGTCAGACTGGCTAAGATCAAGAGAACAAATGATACCAATGTTGGCGAAGATGTGGAGAAAGAGGAACGCTCATTTACTGCTGATGGGATTGCAAACTCGTGCAACTCCTATGGAAAGCAGCATGGAGAACTCTTAAGAAACTAAACATGAACTTACTATATGACCTGTAAGTTATACCTCTCCTTGGCATATACCCAAAGGACTCATCCTATTGCAGAGACATTTGTACAACCATGTTTGTCGCTGCTCTTTTCACAATAGCTAAGAGATGGAAGCAACCTAAGTGCCCCTCAACTGACGAGTGGTTAATGAAAATGTGGTACATTTATACAATGGAGTTCTACTCAGCACTAAAGAAAGATAAAATAACGAAATCTGCAGGTAAATGGATGGATCTAGAAACTGTTTGTGACCCAGGTGTTCCTCTGACCTTGTGATGACAAGCCATGGACCCACCTCCTTCCCATGCTCTGCAAAGAAGCCACTCCCCTTCCCTCTTCTAGCCAATCGGTTGACCACAGCTGCTTGCAGGGGAGGGGCTAAGGGTATAAAAGCTGGGAAAACCATGAGGCTGGACTCTTGCCATTCTATAAGGCTGCCCAGAACCACAGGATTTATGTCTGGATGTGGACTTTTGAACACAGCCAAGAATGGGGGGGGGGGGGCCCTTTTGTCTGTAAGTAAAACGTGCATTCAAGCTCAGTTAGCAAGTCCAATAAACTTGTTAAGATTCTTCAAGCCAGGGTTTGGAGATTTTTTTCCTCAGGCTGTCACAGGGACCGTGGGAGGAGGGGGATTGTATGACACGTGCACCTCCCAGCAGTGAATTTGACTCACACTGTTATACTAAGTGAAGTAACACAGACTCAGAAAAACAAACGATGTATGTACTCCCTTTTTTGTGGATCCTAGCACCAAATCCTTATAACAGATGGAATCCCACTGAAATGGGCCTACAGCCCATGGAAAACAGATGATGCAGAGACCTGGAAGTTTAGTGCCTTGCCACTATGGGAGGAAGATAATCCCACACCTATCACCCCCTCCAAGGCTCAGGGACTTTTGTGGTAGAGGTTGTCGGAAAGAATGTAAGAGCTGGAGGAAGGGGTGAAGTGTTAACTGGAAGTGTCCTCCGACCACTATGCCAGCAAACTACAGTCACACTTCCTTCCCATGCTTGTCAAGGAGTCGAGGGGCAGTCAGTTACCCCTCCCACCCAATCAGTCAGCCTTAGCTTTATGTGGGGGAGGAGCTAAGGATATATAAGCTGAGAATGTCATAAGGCACCTCTCTCGCTATTTTGTGTGGCTATCGGGAAGTCACAGGATCTATATTTGAGTGTGGACCTTCCAGTACAGGTGTACATGGGGGAGCACCCACTCTTCTGCAAATAAACTCCCACCCAACCCTATGCCCAATAAACTCGTTAGGATAAAAAAAAAAAAAAAGAAAAAACAGAGCTAATGGAACCCTTCATTAGTCCACCAAAGCTGACCCCATGTTGGCAAATCCTTTGGTCTTTGATCCCCACCCCCCACCAGCTGAGGACCAAACCCATGTGCTTGCTAGGCAAGCACTCTACCACTGAGATAAATCCCCAACCTTGGTCTTTGATTTCTTCTTCCTATTCCCTACTCCCTTAAACTTCATTGTATATATAGTTTCATATAACCTGTTTCAAGTTATTTCTGGAAAAATGTGTTAAAAATTGTCTCTTTGGAATAATAATAATAAAAAAAATTCAACAATAACAACAAAGACTTACCTTCTACTCGTCTTTTGTGAAGTGGGGGTCGTCCTTTCTTACTCCTTACTGAGGAAGTCTTACTGCTGCTACTACCACTGTTCACAGACATTCTGTCATCTTCTCCCCCAGTTACTAATGAATTTCTATATGAGATGAGTGGGAGCCACACATCTTCTCTCCTTTCCATCATCTGCTCCGTGAGGAATTTCTCCAGATATGAATGACTAGAAACAATACAAGAGTAGTGACTGTCAGGTTAGCATTTCATGTGTGAAATATATATAATTTGTTTCACATTCCTGGAGTACTTTCAACTAGGGAGGGGTGAGTATATACCAGTAAGGGTTATGTGTGTGTGCTTGAAGCATAAGCTTACATAGTCTTTTTCTGTATTTCTTCCTTTGCTTTTAAATGTCAACGATAAAAAATCCTAGCCTGGTGTGGTGGTGCATGCCTTCAGTCCCAGCACTTGGGAGGCAGAACAAGGCAGATAGATCTCTGTGAGTTTGAGGCCAGCTGGGGCTAAAACAAAAACAAAAACAAAACAAAACAAAAAAATCAATGATAAAGAATCCTTGTTTGGCTGAAATACATTCTGAGTTTCTTTTACAGTGTCTAAATTGGGACAGGAGTTCTGGAAAGGTGGTGTGAGGAATCTGCCATATCCTTTCCCCAACAAAATATCCTTTCTTAAAAAACAAAACAAAACAGAACAAAAAACCCCAAAACCCCCTTTATTTATTTTTATTTTATGTGTATGAATAAATGCCTGCATGTATGCAAGCTCACTGTGTGTTGTTCAGTGCTTACAGAGGCCAGAAGAGGGTGTTGGGTTTCCTGAAACTAGAGTTATAGATGGTTGTTTGCCACCATGTGGGTGCTGGGACCCAAACCCAGGTCCTCTGCAAGAACAGAAAGTGTTCTTAACTGCTGAGCTGTCTGTCCAGCCCCCCAAATATCCTTTAAACTGGTAAAAATTATGATATAGATATGTATTATGGAAACTACTCCAGGTAGGTGGGTAAAAACATGGGAACCCCTCTTTCTCCAGATCCCAGTGTTGGGAACACCCTGAAGGGAAGGAGCACACCATTTGCCTTTCTCATGACAACCTCCTGGCCCTGTATTGCAGAAGCTCCATTCGAGCAGTAGCTGGAAAGGAGGAGGCTTCTTCTCCCTACCTTGCCCCAACTCGTGGGGATGGTAGATGCTACTCTAGGAATACCAGGCTGAGAACACAAGGGCTGTGAATCCTTCCTATCTCAGTTCACCCTGAAGGAGCAAAGGGATGCTTACTAGCCCTTTCTCCCTTCCTTCCTCCTTCAGTGGTATAAAGTTAAAAGCTCTGCCCAAGGGCTGAGAAAGAGGTGAGGATTATGCTCTTTAGCTCTGTCTAGGTGAGGTTGACTACTTGGAATGGAATATAGAAAATTCCTTTCCTAAAGGTCATGCTGAGAATAATGGAGATCTTGACTGGAAGGCAAATAGGAGAATGCTGGTCACTCTGCTATTAGCAGCAACAACTGACAGAGTTGAAAAGAGAGAATCAGGGAAAGAAGCAGACAAGAAGGGTTCTCTTGAACCAGTCATTTATTGGAGTTGAATCTGCTACTTAGCTTGATCACAGTAATCACTTCACAACATGTGTGCAAAGGAAAATGCTACATTACACACCTGATATAATTTTTATTTCATAAAAAAGATGAAAAAATGGTGCCAAATCAAGTGACTCTTCATTTTAAGGACTCCAACTGTTCCAACCAAGCCTGCTACACCCTCCATTGTGCCTTTACTGATCCAACATGAATTTTCCAAGCAGTTGTGAAAGAATGTATTACTTTATATAAATGATGTGTTTAGAGTAAGAATCTATTGTTTGTAGGATTCAAATTTCTTGAGTTTATTCATTAAGCAGATCTAGAATATAGAATAAAAGTGCTGGGAGTTGGGAGACTAAAACTGTGCCCCCTTAGGGACAAATAGGATAGGGAACAGGGAAGCCCTGACAGCTTCCCTGAGACACACACACAGATTTATTAACACATAATTTATCACAGGGCTTAAAGTATAGCCTCTAACCAAACACTGGTGAACAAAAGTTATTCTGACCTAAGGGGAACTCTGAGGAAATTAGGCTTAAAAACAAAATAATTTTTCCTCGGTTTGTGGAAGACTAAAGCATGTCACTATGAGGTGATAATTGGAGAGTGATTTCAAAGCTCTATTTACTGGCTTAAAATATGTATCCAAAGTGTAAATACCTTGGATTATAATGGTGGCTTTCAAGGTACACCCAGAGATTCAACCATAAAGGCTAAATATCTAATTGGCTAAGGGAGTTTAAACATACAAACTTTGATCAGTAAGTAGCTTAAACTGACCCAGAGGTGACTTCTAGGTAGCCAAGCCAAATGTTCAAAGAAAAAAAGCTCTGAGCAGGGACATCAGAGGAAAAGATTTCCCAGTTTATCCATCCGAGTAAATAAGTGAACAAGCAAATGGCAATAAGCCTCTCAGAGGGCAGAGAATCAGTATCAAAAGTAGGCAATTATTTCATAGTGCATTCTCAATGTGATATCTAAAACACTCAGTTTTCAAGAAAAAAATCGTGAGACAAGAGAAGAAACAAGAACATGGGATGCATATACAGGGATAAAACTAAGTAACTGGAACTTCTCCCAGAGAAACTGCAAAATGATTATTATAAATATATTCAAGAACTAAAGAAAGCCATATCTTGTGAAGGACAGAAGATAAGATGACAATGGCATTGATCAACTAGAGAACATGACTGAAGAGAAAAGAAAAGAAAAGAACTGAATGGAAATTCTTTTCTGCTTTGGTGCAATGACTGAATTCAGGGCACTGTGCACACTAATCATACATATGCACCACTGGTGAGCTATACCCTGAGGCTCCACTTAGAAATTCTGCAGATGAAAGTTGCAGTAATGAGTATTAAAAATACACTATAGGGGGGCTTAATTTGAATCAGCCAAAAAAAGTCAGCAAAGTTCAGAAGCCATATAATGGTAATATGCAATCTGGTGAAGAGGAAAAAGAAAATTAACAGAACCTGAGATAAGTGTGGAACACCATTAAGTGTACCAAGGTGTACAATGAGAATATCATGAAAGGAGAAAAAGCAATAGAAAGTAAGGAAAAACTGGCTAAAATTGGAGTAGGAAAATAGATCACTTGGTGGAGCATTTGCCTAGCATGGCCAGTCCCTAGCACTGTATAAACTGGGGGTGGTGGTTCATGCCTATAATCCCAGCACTTGGGAGGTGGAGGCAGGAGGATCAGAAGTCATCTTCAGCTACATAGTAAGTTTGGGCCCTGAGATCCTGTTTTGTAGGAATGGCTTTTTATAAAATGGACATAATCTGGACTAATGACTTTAAATTAATGTTGGCAAACTCACATAACCATGTGCTGTTATGACCTGGGCACCTGATCTTATTTCCTGGGAACTTCAATTTGCTATTCCACCCAAAAAGATAATGAATGAAGGTATGTCTGAGAATTAGCATATCAAAGAGCTGAAGGGCAGCATGCCCATCTTTATTGAAAAAATGAAGACTGAAAAAAGAATGCTTGACATCATGTGTATGAGATATTTAAGAAGGAGGGATGAAAAGGCAGGATTGTCTGACTCTGACAAGATTAGGGTGGATACAAGTTTATACTTCCCCAATTGAAGCTGGAGAAATGGTTTTGTATAAAATTATGAGTGAGGCCATAAACAAGAAGTAAACAACAAATCAGTGAAAGGTTAACAAGGAAATGGTTATGGTCTGATTATGAAGTGCCCCCTGCAACTATATTTCAATTAGCCTGAGCAGACATTTAGAGAACAAAACTCTACCCAACAACAGAATACCATTCTTCTTAAGTATCCACAGAACACATTCCTGGATAGACTGTAAGTTCATAAAATGAGCCTCAAAAAATCTGAAAAGATTAAAATAATATAATACATATTTTCTGACCACAGTGGAATTAAACCAGAAATTAGTAGCTTAGAACATCTAGAAATCCACAAATATTTGAGGATAAAACCAGACAGTCCAAAATAATCAGTAAGTTAAAGAAGAAATAACAAGTGAAATGAGAAGATATGTTTCCATATACCAAAACTTACAGGATGCAGCTAAAGTAGTATTCAAAGGAAAATGTACGGATTTCAGGTAAGTGTCAATATTAACGTTTTCAGATACATAGAGGAGGGAGGAGCATGGTAGCTGAATAAAATCTTCCAGTAATTGTTTCTTCATAGACACCCAAACTTGAATAGGTGCTCACCTATTAAGTTACCTTCATAAGAGCTAAGGAAGTCAAAAAAGGGAAAATAATGCCTGGCTTTAGTATAGTAAGAAATTATGTATTGGAAAAGTCAGGAAAGAGGTACCAATGACATCTTTCCTTCAGTGCAAATCAGTGCAGATCCTAGACCAAATGGACCTAGGAGATACCAACAGAACATTTCATTCAACAATAGAATATATATCCTTTCTTAGCAGCAAAAGGAATACACTGTTGAAAAATCTCATAATAGGCCACAAAAGATTTAAAAATTAAAAATAAGTGAAAAGCACATTGAGTATCATCTCTGATCATAATATAGTAACAATAGAAAACAAAGAATAGAAGCAATGCAAATACATGGATATTAAATAACAAGTTTTGAAGAACCAATAAAACAAGCACAAACTCAAAAGGGAAATTAAAGAATTATTGAAACCAAAGAAAAGGAAAACCTAATAAACCCCAAACTGTAGGATACAGCAAATGCAGTGATATGGGGGAGGTTTATAATAATCATTTTTTTTATATCACAAAGCAGAACTATCTCAAGCTGTCATGGCATCGTAGAAAGTTAGAAAAAGACATAAAATAAACATAAACACAAAATTAGTGCAAGGAAAAAATAATGAATATCAAAGTTGAAGCTGGGTATTGTAGTATATGCCCATAATCCCAGCACTCAGGAGGCTAAAGCAGGAGGATCACCATAGTTCAAGTCTAGTGTGGGTTATGGTGAGGTCCAGGATAACTTAGGCTATAGTGTGAGACCCTGTCTCAAGAAACCAAAACACAACCAATCAACCAACCAACCAAAAAACAGAGTAGAAATAAATGGTAAATGTAATACTAAAAATATTTTAACATTTTTTAAATTTATTTTTATGTTATCTGTATGAATGTTTTGCCTGCATGTATGTAAGTGCACTTGTGTTGTGCAAAGCCTGCAGAGGCCAGAAGAGGGTGTTGGATCCCCTGAAATTGGAGTTACAGACAGTTAGCTACCATGTGGGTACTGGGAATCGAACCCAGATCCTCTGGAAGAGCAGCCAGTGCTCTTAACTGCTGATTCATCTTCTACAGCCTGAAGCTAAAAATCTTAGAAAAGGTCAATGAAACAGCTGGTTGTTTGGAAAGACAAAATTGACAAATCCTTATCTATGCAAGGGGGAGACTCAAATCAGAGAAGATATGGAGACATTACAACAGATAGTACAGAAATACAAAATAACATTAGAACTTACTGTGAACAACAAACAGTATGACAACATATCTCTTTGCCTAGAAAAAAGAAAACTTGAGCCTGGCGTGGTGGTGCATACCTTAGTCCCAGCACTCGGGAGGCAGAGGCAGGTGGATCTCTGTGAGTTCAAGGCCAGCCGGGTCTACATAGTGAGTTCCAGGACAGCTGGGGCTACAGGGAGACCCTGCTTCAAAAAGACAAAAACAAACAAACAAACAAAAAAAGAAAACTTGAACTGCCCAACAGTAAAAAGAGAATGAGTAAGCATTAAAAAGTCAAAGAAAAGCCCAGCATCAGACAGTTTTAGTGATGAGTTCTTACCAAATATTTAAAAAAGTAAAAAAATTTTTTTTTGCTGTTTAAAACACATTCTATAAGATCATTATTATTTGGATAGCAAAACCAAACAAAGACACACAAAAATAATAAGGTTGATATATCCTTGATGAACTTAAGATGCAAAAACTCTCAACAAAATGCTACTAAAAAGGAGAGATGCCTCAGTGGTTAACAACAGAGGACCTGGGTTTGATTTCTAGCACCTACATGGCAGCTAACAACTGTTCATAACTCCAATTCTAGGGGATCCAATGCCCTCTTCTGACCTCCGTGGACATTGCACAATACAGGTACACTTACACATATGTAGGCAATACATTCATAAACATTAAAAATAAATTAACTAATTTAAAAATGCTGGAAAACACTAAAACATATATTCATCACAATCAAGAAACAGTCATCTCAGGAATACAAAGATGGTCCAACCTATGCAAATCAATAAACATAACACATCAACAGAATGAGGAATAAAAGTCCTACAATCATCTCAATAAAAGCAGAGAAGGCATTCAAAGATACTCAACATCACTTCATAATAAAAAGTTTGAATAAATCAGGCATAGAAGGAATGTACATTAATGTAACAAAGACCATATATAACTTATGACAAGCTCAGCTAACATCTCCCTACCCGTTCTTTCTCTGGAAAAAAACCCAGAACCCTGCACATGCTAGGCAACCAATGCACCATTTCACATTAATACAAACTCTACTTTCTCCCTTAGATCTGGAACAAGAAAAGGATGCCCATTTTTACTACTTGTATTCAAATAGTCCTAGCCAAAGCAATCAGTTAAAAGAAAGAAATAAAGGACACCCAAAACAGTAAGTTGTCAAATTGTTTTTCGCAGATGATATGATCTTACCTAGAGAGAACTCTTAGAACTCATTCATGAACTCAAAAAAGTTGTAGGAAGCAACATGAAAAATCAGCAGTGTTGCTATATAGCAATAGCTAATTATATGCAATAGAAATCAAGGCAATAATCCAACCTATAACTTACAAAACACTTATGAATAAGTTTAACAAAAAAGGTGAAAGCTCTCTATGAAGAAAACTATGAAACGATTAAAGAAATAAAAAAATATTTAATATTTTTTAATTTTTTTATGTGTATGAGTATATTGCCTACATGTATATGAGTGCACCCGTGTTGTACAATGCCGTGGAGGTCAGAAGAGGGCGTTGGAACTGGAGTTAAGGATGATTTGTAGCTGCCATGTGGGTACTGGGAATCAAACCCGGGGTCCTCTGCAAGAGCAGTCAGTGCTCTTAACTGTTGAGCCATCTCTCCAGCCCCAATTAAAGAAATTTAAGAGGACAAAATATAAAAAGGAAATTTATCCTGTGTTGATGAATTGGTAAGATGTCCATACTATTTAAGGTGATCTACAGAGTTAACTCAATCTCTATTAAAACACCAACAGTATTCTTCAGAAAATTAAAAAAAAATCTTAAAATTTATATGGAAATTTATATGGAAAGATGAAATGCTCCAGATAGCCAAAGAAATCTTAAGGGCATGACATAGCTGTTGGACTCATGAACTCACATCACCTGCACAAAAGCTGCGTAAGATCAAGCCAGTCAAAATTCCTCTATGGATGGTTGGGGGTGAGGGGTGGGGGTCTCTCATAAGGTTCTATCCCTAGTTGAGAAGCTACTGGCAGCTGAGGGCTGCTGGAGAAGAGAGAGTCATTTTTATTTTGGGGTGTGGCCACTGATAGGTTAGGCATACTCCAGTGAATGGCCCATACTCATATGCATTAAGGGCAGAACTAACTAGACTCAGTGGGCTATTTAAAAAAAAAAAAACCCAACCAAAAAAAAAACAAGAAGAGGACGTGGGGAGGACATGTGAGGGGAGGAGTTGGAAGAGTGGGAGTGGAAGGCACATACACTCAAAATACATTAATATGCATATATAAATAAAACTCTTGAAGAATAAAAAATTTTTAAGTTTACCAAAATGAAAACAAAAACAGCCAAACAGAAATTTGGTTTTCTTTTCTTTTTTTTTTCCCTGGTCTTTTTGAGATGGGCCTCCCTGTAGCCCCAGCTGGCCTTGAACTCACAGAGATTGACTTGCCTCTGCCTCTCGAGTGCTGGGACTAAAGGGTGTACCACACCTAGCAGAAATTTTGTTTTCAAACTATACCACTCCCACCAATACTTAACATGAATTGTTTGTTCTTCACCACAGTATCCCATTTCAGTGAGTTTTGTTAGCCTACATGTTTATGTTCTGCTTTAATAGAACATAAATTTTATAATACTACATGGCATATTAAATAGTTTTTGACCAACATGAAGTCAAAATCTTTCCTTAGAACTACCACTTCTATTTAATTAGCATTAACTTACTCTCCAAATTTGTATTTAATTAGGATAGTATTATAATTGACTCTTTTTCTAAGGACTTAGAAATTTTGGGATTTATTATAGTATCATTGTCTTGAGAAGTTTTCTATTTTGTTCTAAATATATCTTATCAGAATATTTTTCTTTAGATTGTTTTTAGTTATGAAAAACATCAGGAAAAAGTCAATCTTTTTGGTGGGGGTGGTGGAGCTAAGCTTTCACTATACATAAGCCAAGGCTGGCCTACATCTTGCAGTTTTCCCTTCCTCATGCTCTTGAATGCTGGAGATTACAAGTGGGGCACCACCAGACTTGGAGAAGGTTCATCTCGACAGAAGGAGATAGGAAATACAACAAAAATTACATTAATGTAGAAGTACAGAAGTGCTATATGATGTCAACAGCCAATGTTCACACATCTTTGAACTGCAGAAAAAGAAACTTTTCATCTGCTTAATTTCATGTTACAGATTCCAGGTAAAAGTGTAGTAACTACTAGAGCCTAAATGCCAGTAGTAATTATTAAAACAAACAAACAAACAAATAAAAAAAAAACATTTAAGTTTTTGATGTCATTAAATGTGGGAGACAGGCTTAAGCCTAGAGTGAAAGTCTTATTGACAGCCATACAGCAGGCCAGAGGCAACGGCCCGACTGCTGGAGCCACAAGGAATGCCTTGTGACATTTTGCTCCCATTGGCAGATCATGAGACTGATGCCTAGAGTTTGCCACTCCCTAACCACCACCCTTGGAGTCAAGGTATCCTACTTGCTGTACTGTGATAGGATGCTAAACCTGTTATGTTAATAAGGTATCCTACTAGCTGTGCTGTGATTAGACCACTACCCCTATATAAGCTTGTGCCTTTCTGCAATAAAGCAGATCTGTGTCACTGAACCTGGTCTTCTGCGTCTGAATGCAGCTGACGACTGGTGGGAGGAACTGAGAGAGCAGGAGAGCAGCCATAGCTGGAGGAGAGCAGCCACAGCCACCAACCACAATTTAAAAAAAAAAAAAAAAAAAATCACTTCTGGTGGCAGCATGTGTAACTTACACAGTCTTTTTGTCCTGTCGAAGAAGTTTAGAAGAAAATTCACTTAGTACTTCCAGAAAAGCCAGATTAGGAGGTGGATATTCTTGTCCTTTCTGATTCTGGTATTTAAAGGCAAATTCTATGCCGTCCCTGAAATAAAAGAAAAGAGCGTTTTATTCTTCCACATAACAGAGTTATCACAAAGGGGGAAAAACAAAAACATTTGGAACATAGTGAAATCTACACTAAAGTTAATAAAGTATGATCAATTTAAATGGAAAAATAATAGGGATTTTAAGATATATTTGAATACATTTAATTTTATTATCTACAGTATAAATCTATAAATTGTAAAAAAAAAAAAAAAAGCAGCTACACAGAAACAATGCCAAATTTCAAAATGTGTTTTTTAGTTGGAAAGATAATTAGATTGGCAGAATACCTGCTTCTTAGTCATGGATGGTACCAACCAGTTGTGTGAATTTACCTAAGGTTTTCTGCTACTACGTTTTTTTGGTGTGTGTATGTGTAGGAGTATGCTTGTCCTTTCCTGTGCATATGTGTGTAGATCAAAGTTGACTTCAAGTGTCTTCCTCTATCACACTAAAAAAAAATTACTATTTTTATTTTATGTGTGTGAATATATTGCATGTATTATAATACCCATGGAGATCAGATGAAGGCACTGGATCCCCTAGAATTGGAGTTATGAAAGGTTGTTAGTTGCCCTGTGGGTGCTGGGAATCAAACCTGGGTACTCTGCAGGAACAGCCAGTGCTCTTAACTGCTGAGCCATTTCTCCAG
Source organism: Nannospalax galili (assembly GCF_000622305.1). Lineage (NCBI taxonomy): Eukaryota > Metazoa > Chordata > Mammalia > Rodentia > Spalacidae > Nannospalax > Nannospalax galili. The sequence goes on from NW_008345581.1 coordinate 993,895, forward strand.
CCCCCTCAATCACATTTTTTTAGACAGTGTCTCTTTCACTGAACCCAGAGCTCACCACTTCTGCTAACCTAGATGGTCAGCTAGTCCCTGGGATCCACCTGTCTTTGTGCCACAGTACTGGTATTACAGATGCACTGTGATGTGCCTAGCTTGTATAATGGGTGCTGGGTATCTGAACACGGTAAGCATTTTACCCGCTGAGCTGTCTCATCAATAATCACTATCAAATCTTTTTTTGTTTGTTTGTTTTGGTCTTTTTGAGACAGGGTCTCCCCTATAGCCCCAGCTGGCCTGGAACTTGCTATGGAGACTAGGCTGGTCTCATCTCATACAGATCTGCCTGCCTCTGTCTCCTGAGTGCTGGGATTAAATGCCTGTGCTACCATGAACAGCTAGTATCAAATTTTTTTAAACCCATGTGTCTTCCAATATTTTCTCAGTGATAGACCAAACAAGAATATAGGCTATTAAACTTTTCTCTATACTTTATTAGTTGTTTAAAAAAAAAAAAAAAACCCAAAAAAACCCCACAGGTGGTTTATGTAAGCTTTTACAAACTAAAGAATTACTACTTAGTTGTATTAATAGCTAAAGTTTTTGAAAATTCTATCATTTGTTACTTTAAAAATCAGTCAAATAACAGTTGTTTCATTTATATTCCAGAAAACCAGTCATCTCACTCACTTGTGAAGTGTGGCAACCGCTTCTCGTGTCTTGATCTGGTCCAATCCAAACGTGAGAGCAAAGCGACGTGCCAATTCTTTAATGCCACTGACATGGGCAGATGTCCTATCTAGATTAGGACCTTGTTCTTGAACAAGTTCATTAAACAACTGGTGGTGGAAAGAAATTAAAAAACAAAAGTTACAGCTAAGAAATATTTAAAAAATTACTTATTTTTATAATAATGGGCATAAGGGTCAGCTACATTTCAGTATAGGTTTTTTAGATGAATACATTTTAAAAAAAATTTTACTTTTTAATTGAATTTTTGTGATTTTCATACAATATAATTTGATAGCGTTAAGATACCCATCCCCATCCATACTTCCCCTCTCTGCCTCCCCACTCAATTTAATATATATGTATATAAAAATTAAATATGGCCTACAAAGTCTGATTTGTGTCCCCAAATGTCAAACTTCTTAAAAGAATATATTTTAAGATGGTTAAAGGAAATCCATTTATAGAAATAAAGCATAAACCTACAAACATCATTTGTTATTGTTTTTATAGACATGCCAAGATAAGATAAATAGGGTTTAGAACTGTTTTTTCTCTTATTAAAATGTAGGTCAGAATAAGATGTAAAAAACACATAAACATCTGTGCTGGATAACTTCAGTTGTTAACTTGACACACCTGGGAAGAGAGAACTTCAACTGGGGAAACTGCCTCTATCAGACTGGCCTGTGGGCATGTCGGTGACATTTTCCTGATTGTTGAGTGATGTGGATGGGCCAAGCCCACTGTGGGTGGTGCCACCCCCGAGTAGGTGGTTCTGGGCTATATCAGAAAGCAAGATGAGTACTGGCCAGAGGAGCAAGCCAGTAAGTAGCCATACTCTCTGTGGTCTGTGCTTCAGTTCCTGTTCTGAGTGCCTGCCTCAGCTTCCCTTGATAACGGACTGTGAGGTGTAAGCCAAATAAATCCTTTCCTTCCAAGACTGTTTTGGTCACAGTGCTTTATCACAGCAACAGAAAGCTAACTAGAACAGAAGTTGGTGCCAAGAATGGAGTATTGCTGTGACATATCTGACCATGTTGTTTTGAGGATTGTAGAAACATTGGGAATTTTGGTCTGGAAAAGCCATTGAGTGCTCGGAGCGTAGTGAGCTGTTCTGATAGAGCCTGGAGAAATGCAGACAAAACCTGGCTTGTTTGTGAAGCTTCAACAGCAGTGAAGACTATCAGGGCTGTTTATGTGATATTTTGAATTGAAAATCTGGGGTTTCTTATTGGCTTGGGCTGAAGAATCAGCTGTGATTAACAAGAGACAAGGACAAATAAAGTAAAACCTTTGCTTTACTGGGACAATTGATGCTGGTCAGCTGGGATTGAAAAATCAGCTGTAACAATAGACCAGCATCGCTGAGGTGAAATCTGGGCAGCACTTCTTTGGTATCAGCACATAGAAGCTGTAGTCTGGGAAGGCTAGGGTGGGGTTGGGGGAGGCAAGGCTGCATCTGAAGCTGGAAACAGAACTTGGTAATGTGTAAGAGTCTCCCATGTGGTGCTGGATTTGGCAGCATGAAAACTGCAGAATTGAAGGGGTCATGGAAAGACTCTGGGGCTTGGTATCATGTAAGGCCAAGAGAGGCCACTGGTGAAGGTGCAGCCTCAGTTTCAGTGAAGACCCCAGGATACAGTAGACATTCTAGGACTGTGGGATGATCAACAAGGGCAGTGGCAGGTGCAGAGGGGATCCAGTCTGAGTCTGGGAGACAAGTTGTGTGTCTTGCAGATGGCAGAGCCAGAGAAGTGGAGCTGCCCAAGGCCTTTGGTGCTCAGAAGATCCTGAGTGTCAGATGTTAGACATTGAGTTATGCTGCTGGAATAGGTTTTGCTTAAGTGTGTCCTGGTTCTTCCCTCTTGAAATAAGACAGTAAATAAGTTTTGGATTTATTAGGAGCCCACGGTTAAGAGACTTTTTAATGAGACTTTTAAACTTGTATTATGTTTTATATTGTGATATTAACATGAGATCTTGGGGATATGAAATGAAAAAGTTGTGGTTTAATAGTGATATGTTTGGGTGTCAAGTTGACAAAGGCTCTGTTGTGGTGGATAGCTTCAGTTGTCAATTTGACACACCTGGGAAGAGAGAACCTTAACTGGGAAACTGCCTCTGTTGGATTGGCCTGTGGGCATGTCTGTGGGGCATTATCTTGATTGTTGAGTGATGTGAAAAGGCCCCAGCCACTGTGGGTGGAGTCACACCCCTGGACAGGTGGTCCTGGGTTATTTAAGACAGGCTATGCAGGCTGAACACAGGCCAGAGGAACAAGCCAGTAAGTACTTTTTATCACAGCAACAGAAGCTAACTAGAACAACATATATGTATAGTTGCATATATTGGGGCTATAATTTTCCAGCCTAAAAAAAATAAACTAAAAAATTCTTAATTTGGTGGTTTTAGAAATTATGTTATGTGCTCTAAATATTCTGTTAAAGTAAAAACAAAGCTTCAGAGCAATAATAATATAAAAGCAATTATTACTCCAATACCAAATCTGGATGCTTAACTGTATAAATTTATGTGGTGTTAACTATCCAGACTTCTATCTAAGGCCACTCCTTCCTCCCTTACATATGCAATAAGGAGGAAGAACGTAACACATTACCCATTCAAGAGTTTTGCTCCTGTGCTGTTCTCTACTGTATCAACTACATATATTCCACTATATGAATACCCCTAACTAGTTTACACTATTCCCTCTGCCAGCCACCAACTCATTTCTCTGGTGTCTTTTATAATATAGGTGCTGAAATGTATTCACACTATTTTCTTCACCCTGAGTGTCTGGAAATCATTACTGTAGTCTCTAAATTGTTTCACTCTCATCACACCTGAGACAGCTCCCGTTTTCAACTGTTGTTCATCTCTGTAGGTTCTTCAGCAATGCATTGTTTTAAACTACTTATTGTGTCATAAGTAATGGGAATGGTCCTTTTATAGATTTTCAAATTAATGTACATAATCAGTTATAAATTCCTTTAAAATAACTATTATTTTTATTTTATGCATATGAGGACATCTCCTGCATGCATGTAAGTGCACCCATGTTGTGCAATGCCCACAGAGGTCAGAAGAGGGTGTTGGAATCCCCCAGAACTGGAGTTACAGATAGTTGTCAGTCTCCATGTGGGTGATGGGAATTGAACCCAGGTCCTCTGTATAGAGCAGCCAGTGCTCTAAACTGCTAAGCCATCTCTCCAGCCCCTTTTTATTTTTTCAAAAAATATTTATTATTTTTAACTGTTTACAGATTCTTTAAAAAATTTATTTTTGGCTGGGTGTGGTGGCACATGCCTTTAATCCCAGCACTTGGGAGGCAGAGGCAGGCAGATCTCTGTGAGTTCAAGGCCAGCCTGGTCTACATAGTAAGTTCCAGGACTGCTGGGGCTACAGGGAGACCTTGTCTCAAAAAGACCAAAAAATAAAAAAAAATATTTTTATTTCATGTGTATAAATGTTTTGCCTGCATGTATATAAGTGCATCTGCGTAGACTAGAGAGACGGCTCAGCAGTTAAGAACACTGGCTGTTCTTGCAGAAGACCGGTTCAAATCCCAGCACCCACATGGCAGCTAACAACTGTCCAAAACTCTCCAGTTCCGGGATCTGATGGCCTCTTCTGTCCTCCACAGGCATTGCACGACACAGGTGCATTTACCTACATGTAGGCAATACACACACACATAAAATAAAAATAATAAATAAAATATAAAAAAAATTAAAAAGGACATGTGTGCATACAATACCCATGGATGCCAGAAGAGGGTGTGAGATCCCCTGGAACTGGAGATACAGATGGTTGTTGGCCACCATGTGGGTACTGGGAACCAAACCCCAGTCCTCTGCAAGAGCAGACAGTGCTCTTAACCACTAAGCCATCTCTCCAGGCCCAAATTATCACTTCTTAAATGTCCAATTTACCATTTCTTTTAGCTCAAGAGTCAGTCACCTTATGGTTTCATCTATTTGAAATGTGAATCACACTAATACATCAATAAACTGATTTAATAGATAAGACACCTAAAATATAAAATAAGCACACAAAGGTTTATCTATCTTTTTTTCTCAAATTTCTTACCTGCTGTAAACTGAGAATGAGGGTCTTGGCACACTGAATTTTATCAATTTGTCTGGTTTTACTCAGTGTTTCCTTAATAATATCACCATAATCATTGTAATACTGTGATAGAAAAAAGGAAAATATACTTTAAATTGCTGAAATTTCATGACAAGAATGGCATTACTGATGAAAGAGAATTTACTATAAAAGTAGCCTCATTACTTCATTTTAACCATGAGGCTCAAATGATATTGCTTACAGTAAAAGGAACACACATTTGATATTTAAAATTATGAAGTAAGCTGGGTGTGATGGCACACGCCTTTAATTCCAGCACTTGGGAGGCAGAGGCAGGCGGATCTCTGTGAGTTCAAGGCCAGCTTGGTCTACGTAGTGAGTTCCAGGACAGCTGGGGCTACAGGGAGACCTTGTCTCAAAAAGACAAAAAAATAAAAAATTTAAATATATATACATATATATATATATGAAGTAATTAAATAAAAAAGGCTAGAAATTCCAGGAGGAAGTGATAAAGAAAATTTCTTCATTCTTCTACTCATGTCTACCTCCTCATTCTTTGTTACAGGATGGAAAGGTTACTAGATACTGGGTGTGATGGTTCACACCTGAAATCCTACCAGTCAAGAAGTTGAGGCAGGAGGATTACTCAAGAGTTTGAAGTCAAATTGATATAATTATAATTCTGTCCAGGCTAGTATGGGCTATAGAATGAAACTGTTTCAAAAAAGAAAACCAAAATGGACTAGAAATGGCTCACCAGGTAAAGGTGCCTACTGCCAAGATGGATAACCTGCATTTGATCCTTGGGTCCCACATAGAGGAAGGAAAGAACTGACTCTCACAAGGTGTCCTCTGACCTTCACACACTATTGTACATGTGGGCCCACACACATATACACACACAAACAAAATAAAAATGTTATAAAAATAAAAGACAAAAAAATTAAATAAAATGTAACAAATTGAGAGCTATGGCTGTAGCTCAGTGGTAGATCACTTGCCTAATATGTGAGGCCCCAGTTCCACAGACAGGCAGACACACAGACATATATTCTAAGGAAATTCCTTAGAGTCTGTACCTACATGGGTGGGACTGGGGTGATTAGAGTAACACATGGTTTAGTATCTTAGTACACTAAGGTAGCTGAGCACACAGATCTTTTTAAAGTTCAGATATGTACTGATCATGCACAAAAGTGAGGGCAAAGCAACACAGCACAGCCATATACCAGAGTAGCAAATTGCTATTACAATACTAAAAAGTCAGACACTGTCACAAGCAGAAGTGTGAAAAATGCTACAGATGACGAAAGTTCAGAATCAAGCTCACTTTCAGAACCAATGCACTATTAAGGGATAATTAGGAAAAAAACCCAAAACGCCTTTTGTCACTCTAGCTCCCTGATAATGGGTAGGATAGACACTGGTAAAATGTGCTGGGATCTAGGTTTAGAGAAGAGCTAACAGAAGTATCAAGTTATTTCGGATAAATTAATTTCAAAGGCTAGATAAATTGTATCTTAAGATATCTGCAGAATGATGGAAACTGTACTCTTTTAGGAATGGTAGAAAAATAGGAAAAGTACTGGAGGATAAAGAGATAATCATGGCTAATTTTGCAGCAGGAACAAGGGGAATATTATATAATCCTTCACCTTAAAAGTAGATAGGGCTGGCTGTGGTGGTACATACCTTTAATCCCAGTACACCAGAGGCAGAGGCAGGCAGATCTCTGTGAGTTCTAGTCCAGACTGGTCTACATAGTGAGACCCTGCCTTATTATTTAAAAAAACATCAAAAAGACCAAAAAACAAAACAAAACAAAACATGGGGCCCCACTCTAAATCTTTTCCTTCCCTTTCTCCCTCTTAAATTAGCATACAAAGTAACAAATTTCTTCATGGCATCTTCATACATTCTTTGGTTGATCTTCCTCTGGGACTCCTCTTCCAGCCTTCCCCTCTGCTGCTTGTACCCTTCTGCCACTGACAGTAGTCCCCATTCTACTCTCATGTCTCATGCATTCTAGCACAGTTCCCACCCCTCTTCCTTAATCCCCGCATGGTGATCTTTCTATCTAGTTTTATGACCTTTACCTGCATTCACTTCCACAAATTAATATGTATACACACACACACACACACACGAAAATCATAAGCAAGAATTTGCAAGAGAGAGAACAGGTGGCATTTATCTTTCTGAGCCTGGGATACCTTGCTTAATATAATTTTCAGATCCACACATTTTTCCTGAAAATTTCATTTTTCATTATAGTAGAATAAAATTCCATTATGTATGTATACATTTTCATTTCCCATTCATCAGCTGATGGACATCTAGGCTGATTTCACTTTCTAGCTATTGTGAATAGAGGTGAAAAAAACATGTTATGCAAGTATCTCTGTGGTAGGATAGAGTCCTTGGTTACCCAGGACTGGTATAGCTGGAACATGCTAGCTCTATTTTTAACTTTGTGAGAAACCACCATACTGATTTCCATAATGGCTACATCAGTTTATACTACCACCGGCAATTAATAAGGTTCTTGTTTCTCTACATTCTTATAAGAATCAGGATTTGCTGCGATCTGTATTCTTGATGATAGTATTATTATTAGGGTGTGATGGAATCTCAAAGTAGTTTTAATTTACAGTTCTCTGATCTTAAGGATGTTGAACACATAAACAAAATTGTTGATTTCTGTTTCTTCTTTTGAGAACTGCCCATTTAGTTCAATGGCTCATTTACTGACGAGGAGTTTTATTTTTCTGCTGTTAAATTTTTCCAGTTCCAGTTTATATACTCTAGATATTTATTAATCCTTTGTCTGATAAGTAGTTGGCAATTTTTTTTCATATTCTGCAGTCTGTCTCTTCATACTGGAGATTGTTTGCTGTGCACAAGTCATTAATGTTATGTAGTCGTCCCACTTGCTAACTCTTTGAGTGATTTCCTGGACTACTTGAGTACTATTCAGAACATTATTATTGTCTATACCTATATCTTGAAGTGTTTTTATACAGCAGTTTTAGTATTTCAAAATTTTTTGTTTGTTTGAGACATGTCTCCTGTGGCCTAGAACTCACTATGTAGACCAGGGCTGGCCTCGACTTCACAGAGATCCAACTGCCTGTCTCCCAAGTGCTGGGATTAAAGGCCTGCTTCACCACACTTAGCTCTGTGTTTCAGGTTTTAAATTAAGGTCTTTGATCCATTCTGAGTTTACTTCTGTGGAGGGTGAGAGACATGGATCTAAATTCATTCTTTTGAGCTGGACATCTTGTTTTGCTAGCATCATTTGTTAAATAGGCTGTTTTTTTCCCCTTATATACTACATGTTCTCATTTAGATTGAGTGGGACCCAGGGTTATGTAATTTGGAATAATACCCAGATGAGTGCTGTACAGTTAAGAAATAACTACTTCAGATGGGTCTCAAAAAGACCAAATCAAAAAACAAATAAATGCCAACCCAACCAAATAAACAAATAAACAACAAAAAACCACTTCGAGCAATGGGATTGAAGTTAAAAACTAAGCAAGACACAAAAGTAGTGGTTGTGAAACTTAGAAATAAAATTTGCTAATATTTACCATGGCTTGAGTCTTAGTTCTTGTCTTTAAGGTATTATATTTTACCCCACAAGCTGTAGTCACCATAAATATGAAAGCCTCATGATAGTGCCCAAACAGTACAACAGCTGTTGGTTATTAACATGTTTTATTATATTTTCATTTCTCTATTAGCCTGTAAAGTCCTTAGTGCAGAATGATGTCTTTTTTGGGGGTCTTTTTGAGACAGGGTCTCAAAAGGCCCAGCTGGCCTAGCCTTGAACGCACAGAGATCTGCCTACCTCTGCCTCCTGAGTGCTGGGATTAGAGGCGTGCACCACCATGCCTGGCTAGCCTATTTGTAATTATATAAGATTTAAATTAGCCTTCTTACTCCTATCCCTGTATCACCTCTACTCAGAATGATGTCCTTTTAAAACCTCTGCCTACCAGGAGTGCTCTCCACACTGCAGCTCAGCAACATATAAATAATTAGTTGCTACAGTTGAGAATAACTTATCTGAAGTAACTGGGACCAGAAATATTTCAGTTAATATTTCTTTTTGATTTTAGAATGCTTGTATAGATTTTCCTGGTAGACCATACCTAAATCCAAATTCACAATTCTGAAATGCTCTACACTCTGAATCAATTTTCCCTGGTGGTACTGGGGTAGAACTCATGGCCTCACATATGCTAGCAAGTACAGTTGCACTGAGCCACATCACCAGCTTTGGTGCTCAATCAGCTTCATATTTTGGATCAGAATTACAGACACTCAATCTGTATGCATGTCCAAACTAGAATATCAAAACAAGATGAGGACACAAGTAGGTCAAACATACATAAAATATTCTTTCTTTTTCAAATATTTTAAGATTTATTTATTTATTTATTTATTTGGTATTTTTGAGACAGGGACTCCCTGTAGCCCCAGCTGTCCTGGAACTTTCTATGTAGACCAGGCTGGCCTTGAACTCACAGAGATCCGCCTGCCTCTGCTTCCTGAGTGCTGGGATTAAAGGCGTGCGCCACTACGCCTGGCTTAAGATTTATTTTATGTGTGTATGTATGTATGTGTGTGTGTGTGTGTGTGTGTGTGTGTGTGTATGTATAGCACATCCATGTAGGTGGCTGTGAGCCACCATGTGGGTGCTGGGAACTGAACCCAGGTCCTGTGGAAGAGCAACAAGTACTCTTAATCACTGAGCCATCTCTCCAGACTCATACTTAATTTTTTAAAAAGTAAAATATTTTATTATTTTTATGTGTATGAGTATATTCCCTGCATGTATGTAAATGCATCTGCATGATGCAAGGCTGGCAGAGGTTAGAAGAGGGCATCAGATTCCCTGGAACTGGAGTAATGGATGGTTGTTAGCCACCATGTGGGTGCTGGGAATTGAACCCGAGTCCTCAGCAAGAGCAGCCATCTCTCCAGTCCCCCACACAAAATATTCTTCTTCTTCTTCTTTTCTTTTTTTTTTTGGTCTTTTTGAGACAGAGTCTCCCTGTAGCCCCAGCTGTCCTGGAACTCACTATGTAGATCAGGCTGGCCTTGAACTCAGAGATCCACCTGCCTCTGCCTCCCGAGTGCTGGGATTAAAGGCATGCACCACCATGCCTGGCCACGAAATATTCTTAACACAGGCAAAAGAGAATAGTTTTCAGACTTTGAGAGGAAGGCAAATACTTTGGGAAGTACTGTCTACTTTCTGTGCCATATCATTCATAGTTCATTCTCACCAGTATGCTTTTCATGTAAATGCTAGGAACTCCTACTGCATGGAATAAATAATAGTACAGACTGATAAAGAACTTTTTATCAAAGAAATAAACTTCACCAGAAAATTAACTACAATACATAGGTGAATGCTATCTACTTAACCTTCTGTTATCCATTCTAATTACCAATTTCTCTGCCACATAGGAAGGAGAAAAATATGAAATGATACCTTCATGTAGTGTTTAAAGATGTCCGCAGCTGCATGCATGTCAACGATATCATAAATGATAAGCTTGCTAAAGGCAGCAAGTAGATTCCTTCTTTTATGTAAGGCTTCAATTTTATTAGCTTCATCTTCTTCATCACCCTCTAACCACAGAAAAGAAATTAGTTTTGAATTTTAGTCTGTTTATGCAGAGAGTCTGTACAAATGAAAACTAGCTTGGCATTATAGCTCCGAGACAGGAACAATCCATGTTTATTTAGATAACTGAACTGAAGAGCAGACCCTAGGAATTGTGTACGCTAGGCAAATGCTCTGCCAATGAGTTAAATCCCCCAGTCCCAATTCTGTTTTAAACGGGATAAAAACTATTAAGCTTATTATTTTAGAATGCTACTTATTTAAACATTTATCACATACTTAACAGGGACTTAGATTCCCATCTTCTAGGAGAGCTAAGATAAGGAAAATTCTATATTTTTGTCATAATATATTGTCAAGTTTTTGCTTATTCTAAAAACGCTACAATTTATAATTTGTGTTTAAAAATATTTTATTTATTTTATGTGTATGGGTGTTTTGCCTGCATGTATGTAAGTGCACTATGTGTGTGCTTGAGGCCAAAAGATGGCATGGAATCCCCTGGAACTGGCATTAGGGACAGTTGTTACCTCCTGTGAGGGTGCAGGGAACCGAACCCGGGTCAAAACAGCAAGTACTCTTTTTTCAAAATTTATTATTTTTATTTTATGTGTATGCGAGTATTCCCTTGCGTGTAGGCAAGTGCACTCGTGTCGTGCAATGACTCTGGAAGACAGAAGAGGCTGTCGAATCCCCTGGAACTGGAGTTAGGACGGTTGTTAGCTGCCATGTGGGTGCTGGGATTCAAACCCAGGTCTTCTGCAAGAATAGCCAGTGCTCTTAACTGCGGAGCCATCTCTCCAGCCCCAGAGCAGCAAGTACTCTTAACTACTAAACCACCTCTTCAGCCACTAACCTCTATATTCTTTTTTTTTGGTCAGGGTCTCCCTGTAGCTCCAGCTGGCCTGGAACTCACTATGTAGACCAGGCTGGCCTTGAACTCACAGAGACCCACCTGCCTCTGCCTCCTGAGTGCTGGGACTAAAGGCGTGTGCCACCACACCTGGCTTAAACCTCTATATTCTTATATGCTAATATATTCTCAGAGAAGAAATTTCTGAGGCAAAGACAAAATGTTTTAGAAAGGTATTTGGGGGAGAAATAAAAATATATGCAGCAGTTCATTCTTAGTGTTTATCCTAAGTATGATTACATAATCACTTAGAAATGGGATATAATTTTAAAAGTTCATAACAACTATCAAAAATTTTCACAATAGTGTTTTTTTCCTCAAATGTTTAGCCTCAGATACCTCTATTCCTAATCCCTCAAGGTTCTAGATCATAATATTTGGAACTCCATACCGACACTCCCATGTCCTAGACTGCCTGTACTTGGGAATTAGCCTTCTTCCTTCACATACATATATACAATAAAAAAATAATTTATCTCAATAGCTCTCTTTCCTTTTTGTGAAAAGCATCAATGTTTTGAGAAGGTAGAAATCTTATTAAGGAAAGCAGCAAGGCTAGGTGTTGTGGTGCAGACCTTTAATTTCAGCACTCGGGAAGCCTAGGCAGAGGCAGAGGCAGTTCTGAGAGCTCTGGGCCAGCCAGGGCTAGAGACCCTGTCTCATAAAAACAAAACAAAACAAACAAAAGCAGTGGGTCAATCTTGTCTTTTGAGATTAACACAGATTTGAAACACACTCTGTTCCAGAGTCTAATGCTTCTAAAAGGTTCTGTTAAGGAATATATACATTCGTGGTGCTACAGATTTAACCCAGGGCCTTGTGCTTGAGAAACAAGTGCTTTACCACTAAGCTATACTCCCAGTACAGAACACTCTAATAGCACTAAATATGTGTGTGGATCATATAAGCTTCTATTAGTATTTTATAGAGCTTAAATAACCTATCTAACAAAAATCTACTATGAATTAACCCTTATTTACAATTAACCACTAATAATTCAATATAATTTTGCTGTTATTTTGCAGGTTAAGCATAATTTGGACTATGCAGTTTATCATTTTTCAGTAAAATCTTATTTTGTTTATTTAAGTAATATATGACAGTACTCAGAAATAGAAAAGGACCTGGATGCTTTGCTTTTACAAAAAAAAAAACAAAAAAAAAAAACCAAACCTGGATACAGTTAGTAGGAAACAACATGTAGCCTGTACATTTGTCACATTTGTACACAGAAGGAATGTAAGATATACATCATTATTCATTACAGCTTATCTAACAGTTGAAGATTTGGGAACTGTGAATGAGATAGGTTATATAAATTATGCTATATCTACACCAAGAAATATTATGTGGCTAGTAAGTAAGCACTATGTAATGATAGGGGAAAAAAAACCTAAGGTAACATTAATGGAGGAGCATGTCGCTTGGCACATTTTGTTCTTGTTAGTTTCATAAATACATGAATATATTAATTTATTTTTGGCTAAGTGAGATGGCTTTGCTTTGCAGTGCTGTCTGGCCTGGAACTTGCTATGTAGCCAAGGCTGGCCTTCTGCTTGTTGTGATCCCCCCGCCTCTGTTTCCCAAGTATAGGGATAATAGGGTGAGTGTCATAAAACCCAGCTTAGACATTTTTTTCCTCTATACTACTGGGGATTGGAACTGCAGCCTTGTGCATGCTAAGCAAGCATTCTACCACTGAGCTACACCTGTAGGCATTTTTTTCATTTTTAAAAAATTTTATTATTTTAATTTTATGGATATGAGTGCATTGCCTGCATATATGCAAGTGCACCCATGTTGTGCAATGCCCACAGAGGTCAGAAGAGGGCATCAGATACTCTGGAACTAGAGTTACAGATGGTTGTTAGCCACCATATGGATGCTGGGAACTGAACCAGAGTCCTCTGTAGGAGCAGCCAGTGCTTTTAAACACTGAGCCATCTCTCCAGTTCCTTCATTTTTCTTTTTTTTTTTTTTAAATTGGGGAAAGGGTCTTACTAAGTTGCTCAGGTTGGGCTTGAACTTACTATGTGGTTCAGGCAGGCTGAACTTTAAATTTAGCTGGTATTATAGGCATGCACCACCATGCCTGGTTCATTTTCTATAAAAAAGAAAAATCTCAGTAATTTGTATTTATTTACTTATGTTTTGGTTTATTTTTATTTTTTTTTAGACACAGTCTCAGTGTAAGCCCTGACTGGTCTGGAACTCACTATGTAGACCAGGTTGGCTTCAAACTCAGAGATCCGTCTGCCTCTGCCTTCCAAGTGTTGGGATTAAAGGTGTGCGCCACCATGCCTGGCTTAAATCTCAGTAATTTTCAGAATTGGATTTGAATTTTCCCCCATTATCTTCTGAGACTGATAAAGGAAGAGTCAATAGTGACAAGATGACAACTGTTAAGTACCCATGCTTTGGTTCTCCTCATCTTGGTCAATGAAAACATGATCCATCACAAAACTGAGGAGTTCAGACTGGAGTCCAGTATCTGGATTAAACACCAAAGGCTGAAGGCCCTCTCTGCCACCTGTCATCAATTGGTGGCTAAAAATCATTAAAAGATCACAGAGCAACATGAAAGCCTGGAAGGTAAAAGGAATCCATTAGCAAAACAGTACATGAATACAGAACTATCTACAAACCAAAGTACCAAAAACATACTAAATTCTAACATTTCAATAGCAATACCATACTACAAATCATAAGTATTTAAATTCCAACTCTTCAGTTTTCATTTATTGACTTAATAAAGCTACTTTTTCTCATTAAGCAGTAGTCACATTTAAGACAATTTTTTCTTTTTAAGAATTAAAACTATGCGCCAGGCATGGTGGCACAGCCTTTAATCCCAGCACTCAGAGGCAGAGGCAGGCAGATCTCTGTGAGTTCGAGGCCAGCCTGATCTCCATAGTGAATCCAGGCCAGCTGGGGCTACAGGGCTACAGGGAGACCCTGTCTCAAAAACACCAAAAAAAAAAAAAAATTTAAAACTATATATTTAAATTTATATTTTGTATGTATGAGTGTTTTGCCTGCATGTAAGTGCACCTATGTCAGCAGTGACCATGGAGGACAGACAAGGGCATTGGATCCCCTGAAACTGGAGTTACAAATGGTTGTTGGCTGATTGTGGGTGCAGGGAACCAAACCTGGGTCCTCTGGAGGAGCAGTTAGTGCTCTTAACCATTGAGACATCTGACTTTTCTTTTTTAAAAAAAGTTGGATTTATTAACTAAAAACCAGCTGAGAGACTTTGGGTCGAACTTTAAGAACAAAAAGAGTTATGTTCAAAACTGATAACATAAGGTTGAGTAACAGATTCTTTAAGAAAACTACAATTCAACAAATTATAATGTAGTACTAAAAAATCTTTAAGCTACTATTTGGATTTTTGCAAAATCTAATGTAAAATACTTTATAAATAGGATTAAAATTAGATTTAACATCATTAATACAAAGATGAGTATCTAAAAGCTTCCCAATAAATTAAAGGAAATTTACAGTAAATTTCCACTGAAGAAAAAGTATTATAGTCATGTAGCAAAATTTACACTCTTTAATGGATGGGATGAAGTAATAAGCATCTTAAATTTATAATACTTCAAAGATTTTATAAGATCAAGAGTCAGAAACCTCTAAATAATCTACTAAAACTAAGCCTCTAAAAGTTGATGTATAAGGAAAAACTATAATTTTGGCATTTATTTGGGGATTGTTATATATCTTGCTGTCCAACTCCAGCAAGAACCATAGCAATTCGTGCTGACTGCACAACCATGACATACATTAAGATATTTAGAAAAATACATTTGAAAAGATAGAACTTTCAAGAGAATTACAGAGAGTATTTTTTTAATCGAGGCTATTTTAGATATAAAACAAATCATTTGATTCTAGATTAAATGATCACATGGCACTTTTAGACAGCAATGGTAGGGTTCTGGAGATTTAGAGAATAAAATTTAAGGAAGGGAAGATCATATGTAATTTGATAACGAATAGGCCTGGGTCAGTCTATTTCTAAGAAGAATCAGCAAAGGATGAACAATACTGTATCTTTTAACTTGGCTTATTTTCTAGCCCATTTTTTTTTTAAGTATAGAAAAGTACCTTCTGTTTTACATGAAAGTATCCCCTAATAGAAGAGACTAATTAAATAACTCATACTTTCAAAAAATGGACCTATCTTTAGGTGGTGTCCCTCTCTAAGGAAAATCTGTTGGATAAAAGGATACCTTCCCTCATCTGAATGCTGACTTCTACACTACTACTGAAGTATGCTGTCTCAGGAGGTCACTGCCCAGAAGACTCGGTCATATTGTTAAAGCCTTCTTCCCGAGCTAGTCTATGTTTCCAATGTGTGTATTTCTAGGCTTCAGGGTGGTCAAAAGGAAGCTGTCTACAGGGATGGTACGGAGAGTATGGACATGTGAGCTGAAGTGTTGCTCTTTTTGGTAGGAGAAGCTGAAGATGAGGCATCAAGAAGGCAAGTAACAGGTCAGCTTGGTCAATAATAGCACAGAATCCTTAGAAGTCAAGAATTCTAAATGTGACAGGTGATGAGTATATTGGTAAAGGTACAGAAATAGAATACATAAATATATAAAAGTTCATTAGCTTGCTTTATAACTCAAAATATTTAAAAAAAATCTGTACTGTTGGTCTAGGTCCAATATATGCTATAGATAGATACCTATGTTAAAATTTGAAAAAATTACACTATTAACTAATAATTCCTTACCTGTTCCTTAACTGGCGTATTAACATTAGATAGGCACTGTTGGCAAACAGCCAAAAAAGATTTCACTGTTTTCCTCAATACCAACAAATCCTCCTGTAAGACACATTCAAACATACAGCATGAATGACAGTATCCTAGAAAACTGATCCAGAGAAATAATAGATTCAAAATGGTCACTGGGAACTCATTAGAATAGTTAGTTCCTAGTTACAGGATATAATGGAAAGGGCAGAGAAACTGACAATACTAAACCTTCAGTCACACTTAAAAATGGAATGCTCACTGTGCCTGCTCAGAAGAGTTCCTTTTATCAATGCAGTTTTATTTAGGCTGATATTAAAATTGCTAGTCATTTCTAGAACACATTCTAAGTAGTAGTAAGAATATAGAGTGCAACAAGAAACTGAAAAAAAATCAAGTTAGTAAGAAACATTACTGAATGTCTGTCTTCTCAGTGTACTGCTAAGCGTTGAGGAAAAGAGAATTCTTCACAGGAATACTGGATATATTCTAAGAATGGGTGGGTAAACAGGAGTTCACTATTACATGTGATAACATTTGAAAAGCACAAAAGGTAACTTTTTCTTCTGCTTTTAAAGTTTCTTATTTCTTTCTTTTTTGGTCTCCCTGTAGTGCCAGCTGTCCTGGAACTCACTATGTAGACCAGGCTGGCCTCCATCTCAGAGATCCACCTGCCTCTGCCTCCCAAGTGCAGGGATTAAAGGTGCACACTACCATGCCTTGCTATCTCTTAACTTTACGTGTGTGTGTGGTTCAGTCCCAAGTGTCAGGGGCACAGGACAATTGCAAGGTTTTTTTTTCCTTCTACCCCGTAGGTGCCAGGGACTGAACTCATCAGGCTTGGCAGCAATTGCCCTCACCCACTGAGCCATATTGCCAGCCCCTTAATCTTTAAAATTTGTTTTCTTTTAAAAAAAAATCTTTTTTTTGGTCTTTTTGAGACAGGGTCTCCCTGTAGCCCCAGTTGTCCTGGAACTCACTATGTAGACCAGGCTGGCCTTGAACTCACAGAGCTTCGCCTGCCTCTGCCTCCTGAGTGCGTGCCACCACGCCCGGCCCATTTTTTTTTTTAGTTTTTAATTTTATTTTATGTGTATATGTGTTGCCTGCATGTAGGTAAGTGCACCCATGTTGTGCAATGCACAGATGAGGTTGTTGGAGCCCCTGGAACTGGAGTTACGGACAGCTGTTAGCTGCCATGGGGGTGCTGGGATTCGAACCTGGGTCTTCTGCAAGAACAAGCCAGTGTTCTTAAGTGCTGAGCCATCTCTCCAGCCCAAAATTTGTTTTCTTTTTTTTTTATTTTTAATTAAAAAATAAAAAAATGTGTATTTATGTATTGCCTGCATGTAGGTAAGTGCATCCATGTCGTGCAATGACTGCAGAGGTCAGAAGAAGCTGTCGGGTCTCCTGGGACTGGAGTTATGGACAGTTGTTAGGTGCCATGTGGGTTCAAACCTGGGTCTTCTGCAAGAATAACCAGTGTTCTTAACTGCTGAGCCATCTCTCCAGCCCCTTGTTTCCTTTTTAAATTTCCTTTCGCACTAGAGATTGAATCTTGGGCCTTGAGCAAACTAAACCCAAATTTCACTGAGTTACATTCACTGCCTTGAGGGATTGTTATTAGATCTTAATATTTAAATAGGTTCTACTGTTGGACATGTTAGTACATACCTACAATACCAACACTCAAGGTATTGAGTACCGAGGGTCTCCTGAGTTCCAGACTTTGAGACCAGTCTGGGTAACACAGCATGAGCTTTGTCTCAAAAAAATCACAAAACAAAGGTCAAATGAAGGAAAAAGAATATGCAGATTCTAAACTGAGTATAGTGGTGCAAGCCTTTAATGTGAAGAAGGAGAATTCAGAACTTCAGGCCTTTGTGGGCTACACAGTGAAATTCTGTCCTTCAAACCACCAAACACAGACAAACAATACATTGGGGGCCAAGGAGAGAAATAGTCATTATTAAGCTTTGAAACTCCGACTATCTGATATCAGGACTCATTTTATACCTGACAAATAAACAAGATGTGAACAGATAATTCAGCATTATATTGGTATTTAAAAGAGTAAGGAAGCAAGGCTGGAGAGATGGCTCAGTAATTAAGAGCATATGCTGTTCTCCCAGAGGATCCAAAACTCTCTTCTGGCCCCCAGAGTCATCCATACTCATACCCCCACAAAGACATATACACACAACTGAAAAACAATAAAACAAATCTTTTGTAACGAAGAGTGATTATTTAAACATTAAAAATTTGTTAAAAGTTACTCTGTTAAGCTAAAATTCTTTTGAGGCAGGGTTTCCTTGTAGCCCCAGCTGGCCTAGACCTTGCATGTACACCAAGCTTGATATGACAGAGAACCATCTGCCTCTGCCTCCTGATTGCTGGGATTAAAGGGATGCACCACTACATCTGGCACTAAAATTCTCTAAAAATTTTATTTGCTGCTGAGCTGGGCTGTGAGATCTAGGCCAGGCTGGTCTACATACTGACTTCCAGGCAGGCTGGGACTAGGGAGACCCTGTCAAAAAAAACCCAAAACAAAACCAAAAAAATTTTCGTTTGTATTTTATGTGTATAAGTGTGTGCACGTATGTAAGTGCCTACATGTATGGAAGTGTACCCATGCATGCAGTGCCCATGGAGGTCAGAAGACAGTATTGGATCCCCTAGAACTGGAGTTACAGATGGCTGTAAGCTGCCATGTGGGTGCTGGGAACTGAACCCGAGTCCTCTGCAACAGCAGCCAGTGCTCTTAACTGCTGAACCCTTTCTCCAGCTCCCAAACTAAAATTCTTTAAAACTACTCTGCTTGGTACTCTTAGGATCTTCATAAGCCAAACAACACTTAAAAAAAATTCTCTTTACTTTGGCTAATATAAGTGCACATATTTGAAAGGGAAAAACAAGCCCACATTGTGTAAAGTAGTAGGAACACTGTCTTGAAGATCTTTAGCATTCCTATGGATAAATACTCAATATCTAAACCTCAATATTCCTTGAACTTTCAATTTCAAACATTTACAATGCATTGGGGCAAACAGATGAGGTATTAGGTAATTATACTAGAATATGTAGTGCTAGAACAGAGACAATATAGGGCCTATGCTGGAAAACTCAGGGTCCGATGTGGTCTTGGAAAGGTTCTGAAAGATGAAATATCCTGAAGCTAGATCCAAGACAGCTTATTCAGCTATGGGAAAAGTGTTGAAGGTATAAACTGAAGTTCATGATGGAATGGGACAGGAAGACAACCATAGGATCACATCTATGTTCAGAATTCTGTAGGGCAGAATGACTGATTAGGGCTTCCTGATTGTACAGAGTTACAATGTTGCAACCCAGACCATATTATCTTGGGCTATATTTAGTACTTAATACCCATTAGTCATTCATTGACTAACTCCATGTCTGACCTACCATCCTTCTGATTATTAGGAAAAACTTAAAAAATTTGTTCTTAGCATCTGACCTATAACAACTTCCCTGACCCTGTTATAAGCCACTTACCTGTGGTCCTTATCACATGTATTTGGTAAATGAGCCTTGACATATTAAATTAAAAAAAAAATAACTATTTTTGGTCTTTTTGAGATAGGGTCTCCCTGTAGCCCCAGCTGTCCTGGATTCACTATGGAGACCAGACTGGCCTTGAACTCACAGAGTGCTGGGATTAAAGGCGTGTGCCACCACACCCATCTTAAATTAAAATTTTTTTATTAAATTTAATTAAAAATGTATGTATTTATTTATTCATTTCTTTTTGGTCTTTTTGAGACAAGGTCCCCTGTAGCCCCAGCTGTCCTGGAACTCACTATAGTAGACCAGGCTGGCCTTGGACTCACAGAGATCCACCTGCCTCTGCCTCACAAGTGCTGGGATTAAAGGTGTGTGCTACCACGCCCGGCTATTATTTTTATGTGCATGAACCATACTGCTTGCATATATGTAAGTGCACCCTTGTTGTGTAATGCCCAGAGGTAAGAAGAGGGTATAGAATTCCCCTGGAACTGGAGTTAGCTGCCATGTAAGTGCTGGGAATCAAACCTGGGTACTCTGCAAGAGCAGCCAGTGCTCTTAAATGCTAAGCCATTTCTCTAGCCCTTATTTGATTTTTTACATGTGCATTTTGATTGCATGTATATATGTGTATGACATGCATGTGATGCATGTGGAGACCAGAGGGGATGTTGGGTTCCCTGGAACTGGAGTTACAAACAGCTGTTAGTTGCTATGTGGGTGCTGGGAACCGAACCCAGGCCCTCTACAAGACTCAGTGCTATTAACCACTGAGTAACCTCTCCAGTACCCAATGCTTATTTAAAAATTATTTTGTAATTAATAAAATCTAATGTGATCTCTTCCATGGTGGAATATGTTTCTGAGCCATGGTCACTTATATTTGGTTCAAGAATAAACTCTTTATTCCCTTTGAGGTAAAAAGCTGTATTGACAATACAGGCCATAAGTGGTGACAAATGTCCACAATCCTGACACCTCGGAGATTGAAGCAGGAGGACTGTGCTGGAAACTAGACCTGTTGTATAGCAAGTAGCAGCAGCAACAGCAACAATTTAAATGTCTACCCAAAACCAAAAGAGAAGGTATTCTAAGAAGGGCACAGAATGCCCAAAAGCATGGAGACACCACTGAGAAAGTTTACTGTAGCTGGAACATATGCAGGCAAGAAAGAAAGCAAAAGAAACCAGGACCCATTTCTACTTAAGGCAATGGAGGGGCCATTTAAAATGTCATGGTAAATTATTTGGATATTATACTGATGACAATAAGTATACTGAAAGATTTTTATTTTGGTCATGGGAGCACTAAAATTTTTTATGACAGAATCATTATTTTAAACAGAAAAGAAGATAATATGAAATAGGCCAGTTTAAGAGTGAAAATAATCTTTTGTTGGAAGTTTACTGTATAACAAGTACTATGCTATAAATTAGTATATATGAATCTCAGTCACTGGCTGAAAAAAATTGGTAATATTTGCTATACAGAATAGGCTGGCCTCAAATTCACAGAAATCTGTCTGATTCTGCCTCCTGAGTGCATCACCATGCCTAGCCATGGTAATAGCCCTGGCCTGGTTTATAGAAAAGAAACTAAGAGTCTGAGTACCTATGGGGGGCGGAGAGGGAGAGGGGGAGGGGGGAGGAGAGAGAGAGAGAGAGAGAGAGGAAAAAAAAACTATGTGATATTGTGAAACAAGTATTTGGTCTCTGTCTGGAATATACCTTGGACTTTCCAAAGTGGAGTTCCTTTTTGTATGCTGATGGCTGGTATCTGCTAAGTAGCCTCAGAATGCTCATTGGAAAGACAAGGCATGATTATTGTTAGGCCTTTTAAATCTTTTCTTCTACTTCCAGGGTATGGAGGAGCTAATGGGTGAGATGGTGATTAGTGGCTAATGATGAAACAGGACATGTTTATGTAAGGAGGCTTCCATAAAGACCCAAAGAACAAGTTTCAGGGAGCTTCCAGGTAGACTAACATGTACTTTTCTGGAGGTTAATGAAGGTAGACAGGGCTTGGAAGCTCTATAATCCTTCCCATGTGCCTTGACCCACCCACCTATTTATTTGTATCCTTTTTAACATTCTTCTTTTGAGACAGGTTCTCTCTATGCAGTTCAGGTTATCCTTGAATTCTCAATTGTCTCAGCCTCTCAAGTGCTGGGATTATGTATGTGAATCTCCATACCTCTCTTGTAACATCTTTTCTAATACACTGGTAAAATTAAGTAAATTATTTCTCTAAGTTCTGGAATCACTCTAGCAAATTAATCAAACCCAAGAAAGGAATATGGAAAACTAGATTTACAGAGAGTCAATCAGAAGCACAGGTAAAACAACTTGGAACTCGTAACTGGCATCAGAAGTGAAGTTCAGTCTTTTACTTGGCAGACCCAATACCACTTCCAGGAAGATGTCAGAACTGAGTTAAAGTCAATCAGCTCATGTCCACTAAAAAACGAATTCACTTCTGGTGGGTGAAATCCTCCACTTCTGGGTCACAGAAATAATTTTTAAAAATATTTTATTATTTTAATTTTATGTGTATCCTCGTATTGCCTGCATGTATGTGAGTGCACCTGTGTCATGCAATGCCATGGAGGTCAGGAGAGGGCTTTGGAGTCCCCTGGAACTGGAGTTAAGGGCAGTTTGTAGCTGTCATGTGGGTGCTGGGAATCGAACCTGGGTCCTCTGCAAGAGCAGTCAGTGCTCTTAACCGCTGAGCCGTCTCTTCAGCCCCAGAAATAATTTTTGTTTTGAGAGTATAGGATAAAGTTTTTGTTCGCCCTCTCTCAATATTCTTACAGTTGGTGGTAGTGATGGGATTTTCTAGAACAGCCATGACTCATGAACACATGTGGTTTAGAAAAGTTATGAAAAAGTAGATGGAGGATGAAGATTATTTTGTTGGATGACTACATATGGTATGAAACTTCATCTGTGCTCTAAGGTTATTACATATAAAAATTATCAACGGAATTCAGAGATGGGATACACTCAGCTTTCAAGGAGATGACACATTAGGTACACAAGGAAATGGAAAGTAAGAAGCATGCTAAACACAAAGCTTTGTTATTATCCTTACTAGTTAAAATCAAAGTGAAAGAGAATGCTATATTAAGGTCCTGAGGCTTTATGGGCCAAACTTAGATGTCAGGCTGTCTGAGCTCAGGTCAGTAACTTCAAATCTTTTTTACAAAGAGGAAAATAATGCCGATTAATAGAAAGTACCTTTAAAACCCTTGGTCAAGAAAAAGGTAGTAAATGCTAGTTAGAAGAGCAAAAAAAAAAAAAAAAAAAAAAAAAAAAAAAAAAAAAAAAAACACCATGTAATATAGTGTAGAGGAACTACTTTATTTTTAAGATCAATATAATCAGCTTCCTGAGGAGCTTTTATTAAAATACACTTTGATATAGGCTCCAGTGGAGGATGGGGGGAGGCTATGGGAAGGTGCTATTTGGGATGGGAGGTATAAAGATGATTAAGATTGTTTGGGATGTTCTGTATGAAATACACACACACACACACACACACACAAAATCAATAGAAAAATATACTTTGAGAATAATTAACTTAGGAACAGTTTCTTTGGCTTAAAATGCTGAATGGAAGACCATGTCTGGATTCATGCATCTCAGTAAGCATCAATCATACATAACTATATTCCGACCAGACACACAGGATGTTATTCTCAATGCAACAGCTAGCATGATGTGCCAGATAAAAGCCACTGTTAAATCTGTTTACTCTGAGAAAGGGAACTATCCAACACCACCAATAAATGATAAGTGAATGAGTTCAGATCAAGCAGTCAATATGCTTTGTATGCAAGCCATGGAGACTGGCTTTATGATGGCCAGGATATTTACCCAGTGAATATAACCATTACCTGGGTGATGGTGCATTCTGTGATTAAAGGCACCCTTTTACTGTGGATAAAACAGTTCAGGAAGCCATAGCAGATTTACTGTCGCACTCCCCCACATAATTAAGGTAGTTAAGAGGAGCATAAATAAAGTGAAAAAGGGAGAGTCAAAGGACTCATCTCAAGAAAGTGGAAATTTAAACTTGGGCTGGTGAGATGGATCAGCAGGTCAAAGTACTTGCTGAGCAAGGCTGACAACCTGAGTTCTGTGACAGGGATCCACATAAAGGTAGAAGAGAACCACCATGTGTGGGCACACACACACACTCCCCCTCCCCAAAAACACACACAGAGAAAGACATATTATGAATATACAATAATCATTAAAAACTAAAAAATTTAAACTTAGAAATAATTAAGGATTGGAGATATAGATAGACCTGCTGACTCCTGACATTAGGTAAAAAGCTAATCCATCTACAATGTAGGAGCTCTTAAATTGCCTACTGTAGTTCCAAACTTCTTCTGATTTCTTTATCCTATGCTGTGAAAAGCTGAAAGAAAGTAAAGGAGTCAGACAGGAAAATAGGACAAAAATGAGATTTAAAAATTCACAGGTTATCATAATTCATGAAGATGGAGGATGAAATCTATCACCCTAGATCTCAAATCTATAGACGCCACTAAGTGTGCTTATGCCTCAGATAACATTATTTAGTTTAAATTCTTGGTTCTGATAGAAGATGAGGAAAGCAATGACTAGGGATGAGATTTAGTATCAACAAAATAGTAGGTAGAGTTAATTGAAATGCCTTTCAATTCAGTTGTCTCAAAAACCTAACCAGTAATAAATGCCAGTCTCATTTTGAGTATTAGAAAACTGAAGCCCAAGGCAAGGCAACTTGCTTATTTTGCCACCAGTAGCAAGAAGTGGAGTCACAGGGCAGGAGAGATGGTACAGCAGTTAAGAGCACTTACTGCTCTTCCACAGGACCCAGTTTGGTAACCAACAGCAAAGGCAGTTTACAACAGTATGTAACTCCAGTTCCAGGGGATCTGATATTCATGTCTGGCCTCCGTGGATACCAGGCACGTGGTACACTTAGGTACATGCAGGCAAAAACACTCATACACATAAAAAATAAAAAGCATTGTACACACACACACACACACACACACACACGTGCGTGCTAGAAAAATAAGAACTGTGAGTGTGCTGTTCAATACCAAGTTATAGATTTTTTTTTTTTACAAGTCATCATTTAACAGATAACCTAGCAACTGATAATTATGTGGGGGAAAAAAATTCAAACTAAGAAATCTACTGTAGGAAAAGAAATGGATTACTGTGTTACTCAAAGAATATGAAGTAAGACAAAACATCTATTTTATTTCTATTTAAATAAAAGCTCTGGCAGGGAAGTAGACTCTTTTGGGGAAGTCTTTTTTTTGAGAAAGGGTCTCCCTGTAGACCTTGCTGGTCTGGAACTTGCTATGTAGACCAGGCTGGCCTTGAATTCATCGGGATCTACCTGCCTCTGCCTCCTGAACTGAATGCTGGGATTAAAGGCATGAGCAATCACGCCCAGTGGAAGTAGACTCTTTTATCATTAATTTTGTTGGAGAAAATCTCTAATCAGAGTATTAGAAAGTGGAGAATGTTTTATTTTGTTTAAATAAATATACTTTTATGTGTATGTGTGCATGCACGTGTGCATATGTAGGCCAGAAGTCAACAATGATATTTTTTTCTACTCTCTTTCCACATTATTTTTTGAGACAGGGTCTCTCACTGAACCTGGCGCTCACTGATTTGGTCAAGCTGGCTGGTCAGCAAGTTTTAGGGATCCTCCTGTCTCTGCTTCCACAGCACTGGTATTATCCAAACTCATGTTCTCATGATTGCATACCAAGCACTTTTAAGACTGAACCATCTCCCTGGCCCCTAAATATTCTTAATATTGTTTTGGGCCTCTGACAAGCTCATTTAAACATTTTTACACTGTAATTATTGTTATTCAGAATAAAGATCACTCATCACATTACTTAGTTCAGGAAATACTCAATAAACTCAAGGAGTTTGAGTGTTAAACAACATTCAGGTAGACAGGAAAGTGAAGATGCCACCCTTTAAGGGGAGTTCTCTACTAGAAAGCAAAGTCCTAATCCTAGAGGTCCAGGCTTTCGGATTGCAAACACAGCACGACACAATGAAGTGCTGAAATCATTAACTAAAAGTTTTTATTTCTCTATGTTGAAAATATTTACTTTTGGTTACCATAGGATTTTAAAATATTGGGGTTCACAGCCAGGCATGGTGGCACACGCCTTTAATCCCAGCACTCGGGAGGCAGAGGCAGGTGGATCTCTGTGAGTTGAAGGCCAGCCTCATCCACATAGTGAGTTCCAGGACAGCTGGGGATACAGGGAGACCCTGCCTCAAAAAGACCAAAAAAAAAAAAAAAAAAAAAAAAATTGGGGTTTGATAAAAATTTGAAGTTAAAAATTTGGTATGAAGCCAGGCGTGGTGGTGCACACCTGTAGTCCCAGCACTTGGGAGGCAGAGGCAGGTGGATCTCTGTGAGTTCAAGGCCAGCCTGGTCTACATAGTGAGTTCCAGGACAGCTGGGGCTACAGGGAGACCCTGCTTCAAAAAACACAAAGAAAACAAAAACAAACAAAAAATTTGGTACGAATAGCTACATATTAGATTCTTTTCTTTCTCTCTCTTTTCTATTTGTTTTTTGAGAAGGGGTTTCACTGCTACGTATCCTAAGCTGATACTGAACATGCACTCCTCCTGTCTTAAGTTTCCTGAAGTTCAAGTGCTGGAATTAAAGGAACATGCCAAGATGCCTGACTCTTCAGATTTCTTTAAAAAGAAAAAGAAAAAAAGAAAAAACATTCTCAGTGCTGGACAGGAAATGAATATTAAATACGACCTGGACCTTTCTTGCCTACTAGGCCAATCAAATACCTATGATTAGACATAGCAAGAACATAGCTATTAAAGAGTGACGTCATTGGGAGTGGAGGTACACACCTTTAATCCCAGTACTCCGGGAGGCAGAGACCAGTGGATCTCTGTGAGTTCAAGGCCAGCCTGCTCTACATGAGTTCCAGGCCAGCTGGGGCTACAGGGAGACCCTGTCTCAAAAAGACTGGGGGTGGGGTGGGGCTGCAGGAAGAGTGACCTCTGGGAGTGAAGGAACAACCAAAGGGTTAAAGTAATTAGGTAGATAATGAAGATAGAATTCTCAAGAAATAAAAGGTGGAGGGAAAGGTTTTAGAAGTAAAATAAATTGCTTATATACTAGTAAAAAAAAAAAACTTGTTCTTTTAAGAATAATTATTTCTCACTCCTGGGCATGTTTCATTCTGCTCAAAGCAGTAACTGCAGATGGAGAGGTGTTAGCTGTATTTTGTTATAAGAATTCTGGGCAAGGACCCAGGAAAGCTATTTCTTCTTCACTGCTACTCTGAAGGAGTAAGGGAATAGAAAGAAAGGGATGCAGAAAGATCCTGTCAGTTTTTAAGTACTTCAGTTTATTTCTAGGAATGTGCATCTCTGTAAGTAATATTGGCTACCTTCAGTCCCTTTTCTCCAATCTGTTTAGAAATTAAGGTGGAATTTGCAGAAGAGGAACTATAGTCAAGATGGTAATGGAGAAATACAGTTTTTAAAAATCTAAGTAGATCATTAATAATTTGACTTACAAAGATTAGAATTAGGGCCAGGGTCCAAGGAAAGCAGGGATGTATCCCCAGTTTAGAAAAGGCACAAACTGGGGGAGGCATAGTAGTATAAATACAAGGCTATAGAAAACAGGACAACTCTTCTTAGGAGGGATAAAGTGAACATAAATTCTAGATTTTCTGAGCAAAGGGGCATTATTTTACTCCTAACTCTTATTTATTTATCAGGCTCTTTAAGTGTGTAAGTTTAGAAGGAGTTGAAGTAAGGTTTTTCTGTTACAGAGAAGGCTGCTTGTCCAAGACCAGCACTAGGGGGCACTGGAACAAAAAACACTGAATATGACTTGTGAGGATCAACTCCGCAAATTAGGAAATATTCATAGGTGAAATACCTTCATCTCAGATAAAGATTTATGTTTGTTTTTGATAAGTCTCAAATACCTCACTAAAAAATGTTTACTGTTTAGTTAAAATGTAACTTGAATTTAAATATAACTCCCATTTATCATTTCCTGAATGGCAGTATTTATGATAGACCAGAAGATAAATTTGAGAAAAATCCCTCTAATAAAGCAATCTGGCAATATATCAAGAATCTTCAATGTATGTCTGTTTAATGACTCAGAAATTCCATTTCTAAGAGTATAATTAAAAAAACAAACAAACCAATGGAAAACACAGAACAAGGTCTTATACCAGAATGCCCATTGTGGTATTAATTCATTAGTAAAATGTTCAAAATTAAGTATTCGAGACAGTGATAAATTGTACATAGCTACAAAATGGGCTGTTATGCATACATTAAATATATTCTTGGGAGATTAAAGATGGAGGATGACAGGCACAAGTGGCTACAGTATCCAGAAAATAACCTGGGGAAGACTGAAAACAGCCATCAGAAAAGCAATGGGCACTCTACACAGCTGGTAAAAGGGCCCATACTCAAAAGAACACAGAAAAAACAGAAGGAGAAGCCAGGGGGAAAAACCTTTTCACCTTAGCACTGGGTGCTCAGCACTGGAAAGCAATAGAACAGAAGCAAGATGCCATTTTCAAAAGACTTCTGCAACCCTTACGAAACTCAGACCAAGTGCTAGGGGACTACATGCATAAACCTGATGAAGAGAACACTAGGAGAATCCAGAAAAGAATCTTTAAAACAGATCTGAACAGTGTTCAGTGAGCTGAACATTTGGTGGGAACTAATGTTACACCAGAACTTTTATAGAGACTCCAATCTATGTATAAGACATTGGCAAGACCTGCAAAGTGGCAAGGCTAGACTGGCAGTTGGAGACCAGAAGGAAATCCTAGAGGTGTGAACAGTTCAGAGACTCCATTTGAAAAAAAGGTAGTCTCACAGGGGAGAATGGGATCACCAGTTGTAGACAACCTCCAGCTACAGGGAAGGAACTTGACAGTTCTGATCAGAGCTTTCATAACCTAAATCCTCATTCTGTTTTCTCCTCTGTATTTATCCCATCTGCATTCACTATCCACAGTCGGCTGTGGTCTGTTCTTGCCCTACGTTTCATTTCCCTCCCCTCCCACCCTTCTTTTTCCTTTTCTTTCTCCTCTCTTTTTATTTCTGTCCTCTTTCCTTATTCTTTCCTTTTACTGTCTCCTTTCCAGCCCTACCCCCCAAATAGTCTGGCCTGGTTTGCAAAATCTGTGCCTCAGCCTGGAGAGAAAGGACTGTTCTATGCTATCCTTTACCATATTTTCCCACTCTTTCCAGTCTACATTTGGCATCCCACTCACTTCTTTTGCTCCTAGAATGTGATCTGCTATTTATGTCCTCCCCTTTACTTTGTACCATCCTGCTAATTATTATGCTTTTTTTCTCTTTTTCTTTCCTCTTATATGCACAATGATACATTAGTACATGCAGTGCTATCAATATCACTTTACTCCCTGAAATGATTAGCACATAAAGGATGACTGTTGTATAGCAGAGTATTATTCTATTTTTATAGTGGGTTATCACCTGGATAGTGACTATTATTGAAGGGAACGTTGGGCCATATAACCTGGTGCTCTGAACATTAATCTTAAAGGGGAAAGGATATCTCAACCTTACTACTACCTAGTGCCTACTGAACACTGTAAATATTTAAAACTGAAAGGAGACCTAAATAATAAAATTTAAGTCTTGCAAACAATGATCTAACTCCTGAGGTACAAATCCAAATGTAGAACTTTAAGTAACAAGAAAAACTAAGACAATATTGTCTCCTTCAAAACCTAACAATCCCAGAGTAAATGACCCCAATGAGAGAGACTTAGATGAAATTCCAGACAAAGAATTGAAAAGAATTGGGCTGGAGAGATGGCTTAGCAGTTAAGAACACTGGTTGTTCTTGCAGAAGACCTGGGTTCGAATCCAAGCACCCACATGGCAGCTAACAACTGTCCGTAACTCGAGTTCCAGGGGATCTGACCACTTCTGACCTCTGCAGGCATTGCACGACACATGTGAACTAACCTACATGCAGGCAATATGTGCATACACATAAAATAAAAATATAAATAAAATATTCAAGAAAAGAATTGAAAAGAATGACAAATACGTTCAAAGGGAAAAAAAGGAATATAGATAAATCTTTGAGTTTATTCTAGATGAAATGGAAAAGCAACTGAACAAAATAAGGAAATTAATATAGCATACTAAAATGGAATTTAAACAAGAGAAATACCCCCCAACTCAAACTGAATTGGTGCTAGAAATGGAAAAATTCAATAAATCAATAAAAAACTCGGTGGAAAAGTCTCACCAATAAAATGGATCATGGGGGGAGGCCAAAATACCAGCACCTAAAGACAGAGCTAGAATTGGTACATCAGCTGAGAACAACAATAAATTTTGAAAATATGTAAGATCCTTTTTTTTGTTTGTTTGTTTTAAACTCTCTATGTAGACTAGGTTAGTCTGGAATTCATAATGATCTGCCTGCCTTGGACTCCAGAGTGCTGGGCTACTAGGTGTGCCTACCATGCCTGGCTAGCATATGCAAGATCTTGGAGACGTCTTGGAAAGACTAAATTTATGGATTATGGGCATAGAAAGAAGAACTCCAAACAAAAAAGGCATAGAAATTAAAAAACAAAACAAAGCACCTCTTTATTTTGTGTGTAGAGTGTTTTGCAAGCTAGATATGTAGGTGTATCCATGTGTGCAATGCAAACAGAGGCCAGAAGAGGGCGGTAGATCCCTTGAAATGGGAGTTTTGGATGGTGGTTAGCTGTCATGTGGGTGTTGGGAACAGAACTCAGGTCTTCTGCAAGAGCAGCCAGTGTTCTTAGTCACTGAGCCATTTCATCAGTTCTGGAAAGTATTTTTAATACAACTATAGCAGAAAATTTCTTGAATATAGAGAGAGGCCAATCCAATTGACAAGAGGCATATGAAACACCAAATGCGTAAGACCAGAAAAATAATTCTCCATATCCTATTGTAGTTAAAATACTAAATATATATAAACAACTAAGTAAATTGAGAGCTCCAAGAGAGAATCACCAAGTCTCATATAAAGGCAGTCCCATCAGAATAACAGATGATCTCTTAACAGAAGCTTTAAAAGCCAGAAGATACAACAACTGCCAACCCAGGCTACTATCCTATGCAAAAGTATCTAAGACAACTGATGGAGAAATTAAAAAATTTTATGACAGCCGGGCGTGGTGGCGCACGCCTTTAATCCCAGCACTTGGGAGGCAGAGGCAGGCGGATCTCTCTGAGTTCAAGGCCAGCCTGGTCTACATAGTGAGCTCCAGGACAGCTGGGGCTACAGGGAGACCTGTCTCAAAAAGACAAAAAAAAAAAATTTTTTTATGACAATGCATAGCAAAGGAGTTTATAATCATTAAGCCAGCTCTACAGAGAATACTGGAAGGAATTCTTTGGACCTATGAGAATGAAAATACATCCAAGAGGCTATGATAAAAAGTACAATAGAAGTTTAAAAAACAAAAACAAAACAAAACAACAACAAAAAAAAGGTTAGGGGGCTGGAGAGAGAGCTCAGCGGTCAAGAACACTGACTGTTCTTGTAGAAGACCCAAGTTTGAATTCCAGCACCCACATGGCAGCTGACAACTGTCCGTAACTCCAGTTCCAGGGGATCCAACTGCCTCTTTTGTCTTCCGTGGGCATTACATGACATGTGTGCACTTACCTACATGCAGGCAACACACACATACACATAAAATAAAAATAATAAATAAAAAAGCACCCCCCAACACAAAGCAACAAAGGTTAGGAAATAAACACTAGAAAAATCAACAAAATGACAGGAATTAATACATACTTTTTCAATAACTCTGAATTTTAATGGTCTCAGTCCCCAATGAAGGGATACAGACCATCAGAATGGATTAAAAATCAGGATCCATCTACTTGCTGCCTTTAAGAAACACCTCATTGGGGCTGGAGAGTTTGCTCAGTCATTAAGAGCACTGGCTGTTTTTGTAGAGACAACACAGGTTCAGTTCCCAGCACCCCTATGGTGGCTAAAAGCTGTCCTTAACTCCAGTTCCAGAGGAATTTGATGTTCTCGTCTGACCTCCATGGGCACTGCACAACATGGGTGGACACACATACATGCAGGCAATATACTCATACACATAAAATAAATAAAATGTGGGGTTCCCCCCCCTTGGTCTTTTTGAGACAGGGTCTTCCTGTAGGCCCAGTTGTCCTGGAACAAAGTATGTAGACCAGGCTGACCTTGAACTCAGAGACCCACCTGCCTCTGCCTCCTAAGTGCTGGGATTAAAGGTGTGCACCACCATGCCCAGCAACCATTTTTTTTTTTTTAAAAGAAATATCTTGACAACCTTGTTATCAAAGATAGATACTACCTTTGGGTGAAAGAATGAAAAAAAGTATTCCAAGCAAATGAAATGATCAAAGAAAGAGCAAGTGTCACTATTTTAATATCTCCCAAGTACACTTCAAACCAAATTTAGTCAGGAACTAAAGATTACTTCATATTGATTAAGGGAACAATATATCAAGAGGATACTATAATTCTAAACATCTACACACCAAACACAGATGTGCCTACTTTCATAAAACAAACACTATTTAAAGTCACAGATTAACTGTAACACAGTAATAGTGGGTAATTTGAATACTCCACTCTCAGCAGAGAAGTCATTCAGATAAAAAATAGAGAAACATTAGAGATAAATGACATCATAAATCAAATGGACCTAAACAGACTTCCATAGAATATTTCATGTTAAGACTTCAGAATACACATTCTTCTCAGCAGCCCATGAATTTTCTCTAAAACAGACCATATAATTAGGACACAAAACAAAGGCTCAACAAGTAGAGGAAAATTGAAATAAATTCTTGTACTGTGACTGACCACAATGGAATAAAGCTAGAAATCAACAAAGAAAAACCACAGAAACTCATAAACTTATGTGTTAAACAGTATACTACTGAATGGTGTAGGGGTCACTATAGAACTCAAAAAGGAAATTTAAAAAGCCTTAGAACTGAATGAAAATGAAGATACAACATACCAAGACCTATGAGATACAATGAAGGCAGTCTTAGAGGAAGTTCAGAGCTCTAAGTGCCTACATTAAAAAAAAATCAGAATGTTTTCAAATAAACTACTTGATGATGCACAATAAGGAACTGTAAAAAACAAGAACAAGCCAACTTGAAAGTTGCAGACACAAAGAATTAAGATCAGAAAAGGAACTAATGATGTCATTTATTTTCTTGATCTTAATGTAAACCTCCTTTTAAATTGTTGGTCAGGGGAGTCCAAGAGACTCCCAAAATAACAAAGGCTATTACCACAACTCTTGATTGCCTCCAGATCTTGAAAATGAATTAAAAGAGTACAATTTAAAAAATAATTTGAGCCAGGCATGGTGGGGCATGCCTTTAATCCCAGCACTCAGGAGGCAGAGACAGGCAGATCTCTGTGAGTTCAAGGTCAGCCTGTTCTACAAAGTGAGTTCCAGGCCAGCTGGGGCTACAGGGAGACCATGTCTCAAAAAAAAAAAAAAAAAATGAAGGGAGGTTCTGTGCATATATGATCATGCTGTTCCTAGAAGCCATAGGCCTTTAAATGACAGCAGCACCAGTTGTGGGACTTCTGGGTTGTTGGTTAAGGAGGCTCCTTAAATAGTATAGGCTACTGCCACTGTTCATGGTTGCCTATGAGCACTAGATGAGAAAACCATATTACTGAAGACACCACATACTTTGGTTGTAGAACATAGAAAAATCAAGCTGGAAGCTTCTTTGTTGACTAGCTTTCACACTGACAAAAGGTGCTATGCACACTGCTGAGGGAAAAATGTTATCAACTGTTTTATCTTACTGTGAATTCTGCAAGTTATAATATCAAGCTGATAGGTAAGATGTGACCACAGCTGGGTGTAATAGTGACATGATGGTTACGGGAATAACCAAATGTTTTCTAATTGAAACCTGGCCAAAAACCCATGGTTGGGGTGGTTATAGACCTTAGCAAGAACCTACTACTGTTGGGCTGAAGAGGTGGCTCAGTGGTTAAGAACACTGGTTGTTCTTGCAGAAGACCCAGGTTCGAATCCCAGCACCCACATGGCAGCTAACAACTGTCCTTAACTCCAGTTCCATGGGATCTGACGGCCTCTTCTGTCCTCCTTGGGCATCGCACGGCATGGGTGCACTTACCTACATTCAGGCAATACACGCATACACATGAAATAAAAAATATTAAAAAAAAAGAACCTACTACTGTTGTTTTGCTAAATGGACATGGTGTCAAACTGCCTTCTAAATATTTAGGTTTATATCCATAAGGTAAGTGCAGCTATTAGCCTTGGTCAGAGAAGTTTCTGTTTACAACAAGAGACAACTGATGCAGAGATCCATTACTGGTCAAAGTGCTGACAGTAAGTGATTAGGGTGCTAAGCCCTAAATGGGACATCTATATTACTCTCTCCAAGGCACAGGAAATTATCACAGAAGAGCCAGAGGATGGGAAAAGTGCTGAGAAATAATGTCTTCTGGATATGCCATGGCTATTGCATCTATGAACTCACTCACATTAGCAATGGGTACCAGTAGAAGAATGGGCCCATAAATATTCCATTATGGATGGAGGAGGGAAAGGGCCTTATAAGGCAGCTCACTCCTCCCAGAGGAATTGTAGCTGGTTAAAGACTGCTGGAGGATGGGGTAGTCATGGTTCTCAGTGGTGTAGCCACTGATGAGGTGCAGCTGCTTAAGCAAATAATTCCCCACCCATGCTCCTGCAGACAACTCTAATTAACTGTAGTGGGCCACACACACACAAAAGACCAGAAGAAAAAAATACATCACAACCGCACATACCTATGCATCAAAATAAATAAAGAAAAAGAAAAAAAAAACCAACATGAAACGTAGTAGGGGAACTTGTTGGGAAAAAGGGTTCAGAGGAGAAACGGAAGAAGAAAGAATATTGGGGGAAATATGATCAAAATATATGAAACTGAAAGAATTAAAGTTTCTATATGCATCTTTTAAAGAATGACAATTTGACTTAAAATTTTTTTATTATTTTTATTTTATGTATATGAGTGTACTGCCTGCATGTGTGTAAGTGCAGAAGTTAGAAGGGGGCATTAGATTTCCCCCGGAACTGGAGTTACAAATAGTAGCTGCCATGTGGGTACTGGGAACCGAACCCTGATCCTCTGCAAGAGCAACCAATGCTCTTAACTGCTAAGCTGTCTTTCTAGCCTGACTTTGTTTTCACACAGGGTCTCCTGGCTGGTCTGGAACTCACAGAGACCCATGTGTTTGCCTCTCAAGTGTTGGGACTAAAGGTGTGTATCACCAAGCCAAGCCAATTTCTTTGATTTTTATTCTCCTGTTATGAAACTTAAAAAACTATAGGTAGCATATTTCTTTGTAGCAGTGACTCATTTTTTAGCCTAGAGTGGCCTTCAACTTGTGATCCACCTGCATCTGCTTCACAAGGGCTGAACTCGTGATCTTCTTGCTTCTACCTCCTGAGGGTTGGGATTATAAGCACAAGTCACAATACCTAGTTTATGTGGTGCTGGCAATTGAACTCAGGCCTTCATGCATGTTAGGCAAGTGTTATACCAAATGAAATACACTCCTAACCCCGAGCAATATATCTTAATTGAAGAAAATGTTGTGTCAATAAAAAAAAAAAAATTAGGGTCTCATTATGCAGCACTGGTTGCCCTGGTACTTGTTATGGAGATCAGGCTAGCCTCAAACTCACAGAGATCTACCTGTTTCTGTCTCCTGGCATGTGCTACTATGCCTAGAAATAGAAAATACATACATATATTTTTTGATTTTTTTTTTTTATGTGCAACATGTGAAGACAATGCCCAAGGAGGCCAGAAGAGGGTGTCAGATCCCCTGGAACTGCAGCTAAGGATGTATTTTAGCTGCGTTGTGGGTATTAGGAACTGAACCTGAATCCTCTTCAAGAGCAGTTAGTGCTCTTAACCACTGAGCCATCTCTCCAGCCCCCGAAAAAATATTTTTAAAAAATACTAAAAAAGGGCCGGGCGTGGTGGTGCACGCCTTTAATCCCAGAGGCAGAGGCAGGCGGATCTCTGTGAGTTCGAGGCCAGGCTGGTCTACATAGTGAGTTCCAGGACAGCTGGAGCTACAGGGAGACCCTGTCTCAAAAAGGCAAAACACAAAACAAAACAAAAAACTAAAAAAGGGGCTGGAGAGATGGTTCAGCCGATAAGAACACTGGTTGTTCTTGCAGAAGACCCAGGTTCGAATCCTAGCACCCACATGGCAGCTCACAACTCTCCGTAACTCCAGTTCCAGGGGATCCGACAGTCTCTTCTGTCCTCTGCAGGTATTGCACTACACAGGTGCACTCATATACATGCTGGCAATACACTCATACACATTAATTAAAAAAAAAGGGAGGGGGGCTGGAGAGATGGCTCAGCGGTTAAAAGCACTGGTTGCTCTTGCAGAGGATCCAGATTTGATTCCCAACACCGGTATTGTGGCAAACTGTCCAAAACTCCAGTTCCAGGAGAGTCCAATGCTCTCTTCTGACCTCTGCAGACACTGCACAATACAGGTACACCTACCTACATGTAGACAATACACTCGTACACTTAAAATAAAATTAATAAAATATTAAAAATATTAATATTTTTATATTAAAATAGACTATATTTATTATATATACATATATATGAATATATATTTATTATC
>NW_008345581.1:1030405-1035208 GCF_000622305.1 Nannospalax galili
AATAATAAAACATTAAAATTTAAAATATTAACTGGTTATCCACAGCTGGTAAGACCTGGCAATTTTATTTCTTTATGAGCATGTCAAAGTAAAAGATCTCAACTTTATGAGAACTCTAATATTTTAAATAAAAACATGAATAAGCATAACTTAAGTGAATGCTCCTAAATATTTAAGTGAATTCTTCAGAGATTTAAAATGAGTTTCTGTAAATGAAGTAATGAGTGGGGAAACAAATGGATGGTGGTTAGCTGGCCTGTTTCCCTACTAGCAAAATGATCTAATTCAGTTTAGCTTTTTTTTTTTGAATAAAACAAAACTACTTCAAGTAATATATTTTCAAATTGTTTTCAAATGGCCAATACTTTAAATGTTAATTATAGCCAACATTTATAAATATACCAATGTATATATTTATTTACTTATTTTATTAGTTTTTTTTTGTCTTTTAGACAGGGTCTCCCTGTGGCCCCAGCTGGCCTGGAACTCACTATGTAGACCAGCCTGGCCTCGAACTCACAGAGATCCGCCTGCCTCTGCCTCTGGGATTAAAGGCGTGCACCACCATGCCCAGCATTATTTTATTAGTTTAAAAAATTTTATTTATTTATTTATGTCTTTTTTTGAGACAAGGTCTTTCTGTAGCCTGAGCTGTCCTGGAACTCACTATGTAGACCAGGCTGGCCTTGAATTCACAGAGATCTGCCTGCCTCTGCCTCTGGAGTGCTGGGATTAAAGGCATGTGCCACCACACCTGGCTATTATTTTTATTTTCTGTATATGTGTGTATTGCTTGCATGTAGGTAAGTGCACCCATGTCATGCAGTGCACACAGAGAACAGAAGGACTGTCAGATCCTCTGGAACTGGAGTTACAGACAGTTGTTAGCTGCCATGTGGGTGCTGGGATGCGAACCTGGGTCTTCTGCAAGAACAGTCAGTGTTCTTAACCACTCAACCATCTCTCCAGCCCCCTCAATGTGTATATTTAAATTTCAGGATATAAGGAGAAAAAAGGGAGAGGCTGGAGATAATGGCTCTGTGGTTCAGAGCACTGGCTGCTCTTTGTAGAGGACCTGGGTTTGCTTCCTACCACCCACATAGCAGCTAATAACTGTCATTCCAGTTCCAGGGGATCTGATGCTCTCTTCCAGCATCCTTGGGCATCACACACATGTGGTGCACTTACATACATGCAGGTAAACCACTCATATACACACAAAAAAATAAATAATTTCAAAAAGTTTAAAGAGGGAAAAAGGGTATTTTGGATGCAACAGTATCACAGAATTCCACATAACTGATCTGGTACTACAAATGGGACATTTAAAAGAGATTTACATTAGACTATTAACTGTTTGAGGGTATCACTACTACAGAGCTCTTTAAACCTCAACTTAGTGGGACTGGAGCAATGGCTCAGGGGTTAAAAGCACTGGCTACCCTTCCAGATGACCCAGGTTCAGTTTCTAGCACCCACATGGTGGCTAACAGTTGTCTGTAACTCCAGTTCCAGAGGATTCAATGTCTTCCTCTGACCTCCACAGGATTTGTGTTGCAAGAGTACACTTACATACATGCAGGCAAAACACTCATATATGTAACTAAATCATTAAAAAAACCCTTGAACTTCTTTGTCACTGATTCTCTGTGAAAACTAGCTCATGGTTATAAGTTTGTTGCTAGACATATTCTTCCATTTAAGCAATGACAAATTTCAAGACAGACTGATTTACTTTAACCTTCCCCTCATGAAAGAAAGTGGTATGCTTTTCTTTCTCTTTATTATTGTGTCAGGCACAGGTCTTTAGGGTCTTAAGTTTATCAGGGAGATAGCTGACATCCTATCTAGGAAGTGACTTTGACTTTTTATAATAGAAGTGATCCTTAATATAAGAGGCTTAGTGTCTTTGTAATAAGACAAAGTATATTATAGAGGGTTATTGTACTTCTATTTATTTCATGGCCTGTATTTTACATTTAGTGTCACCGATCAGTGACAGATTCAAATTAAAATTTTATCAAGATTTTTTTAAAAAAAGATAGGGTCTCACTATGTAGCCTCAATCTCATAGAGATCTTCCTGCTCAGCTTCCCGAGTGCTGGGTCTAAAGGTGTGTGCTACCACGTCTGGCTATAAGCTTTTTTTATAACTTGAAGAATATGGACAATTTTGGGCCAGAATCAAACACTACATATTAATTTAACTGTTACTGTCTTTCTTTCTTTCATTTTTTTTTTTTTTTTTGCTTTTTGTTTTTTGGTCTTTTTGAGACAGGGTCTCCATGTAGCCCAGCTGTCCTAGATTCACAGAGATCCACCTGCCTCTGCCTCTGCCTCCCAAGGGCGGGATTAAAGGCGTGCACCACCACGCCCAGCCTAATATCTTTCTTACAGCATTTCATCTATCAGACCTTTTGCTTCTAGCACCCTACTTCATTATTTTTTTAAAGAAAAGAAATAGCACTGCTACATCTTACAAATATTTTCATTTTCTGTGTGTGTGTCTACTGGTTGAGACTGGCAAACTTCCAAAAGAAGAAAACATGTACTCATAAAATAAAACAAAAACTGGTGATAATAATTTATGTAACTTTAAATTATTAATGAGCTGAGTAAGGCTATTACTTTATAATAACCCTCAGCCTATAGAAACTCTTACTTACTTTGGAAGGAGAACCATCAGTAATTTTCACCAACTGCCAAAGAATCGAGTAATGGGAACATTGCAGTGCCTGTACGACTATCTGTATCAAATGAAAAAAGAAATTTTAATGAAAAAAAATTAAATGAGACATTTATATTTGTACAGAACTAGGAGAATATTTGTATGTTATTTTAGAATTAAGTTTCAAATCTAAACTTTTATAGAATGATAATAAAATATTTGGTTAAAAACCATAATTAACATAAAAATTCAGAAGACTATATTTTAATAATATTGACTCAGATAATGAATGCTATGTTTTAAACAAAAATGTAGTGCCATTCATATTCTGTTCTGTTGGATTTTTAAAAAGAAATTCATGAAACTATTTTATCCAAATTTAAAACAGAAATATATTATTCTGTTCTAAAGCATTTTAATGGAAGATATAATACTCATCAAAATTGAACAAAACAACGCTTTACGATTAATGAATTTGGAAAAAAAAAAAGCAAAATACTTAAGCAACCACCACCTATGTAAAGACACAGAACGCTGTCAGCATCTCAGACCAACATAATCTTTCTTCTTCTAAAATTAACAGATAGTCTGATTTATAGTCTAATCAGTATATTTCAACTAAGTCTGCATTTCTATGGCTTACTATGACTGGTTATGAATATTATATAAATGAAGATATGTAAGATGTGTTACTTTGACTCTGGCTTCTTAAATTTATCATTTATATTTAAAATTTATGCATGTTGTATGTACCTATAGCTTATAAGATTTTAGTACTCTAAAATATTTAGAATATACCCCTAATTATTCTATTACTGATAAAATTTTACCCCTACTCCTACTTGAGGTACCTGCTACCTTTTCTTTTTACATTGGTATCTGATTTCCTCCTGTCTCATGAAGTGTCTGTCTCAATTCTTTGGTCCTTATTTTCTAGGAAGACAATAAAATTCAAGGAAATAAAACTGACTAAGAATCGTAACATTAAAAAATTCTACTTGGGCAGTATTTTTCCCTGAGTATTAAAACCAGGGCTTTGTGCATGTGTGCTACATCTCCAGCCTGTAATATTTCTCTCATTATATTTCAATACAAGGTATACCTTTTTAGCAAAAAAGTATGTCTGATAATATGTAGTCCATTATTTTACCTGTTAAATTTATCTAGTGTTTCTATTATTGACAGTAAATTAAAATACCATCTAAATGAATATATATGTTGAGAATATGTTAAAAGAAAAATCAGCAAATGGAATGCTGCAAAAGTAAAACTGATCTTGCTAGTTTTACTTTAAAATTATGAGATTTCTGATTACTTAAGCAAGAGAATAGAGCTAATGGAAACCTTTATTATTCCACCAAAGTTGATCCCATGCTAGCAAACCTTTTGGTCTTTTTTTTTTTTGGTCTTTTGGAGACAGGTCTCCCTGTAGTCCCAGCTGGCCTGGAGCTCAGATATGTGGGTCAGGATGGCCTTGAACTCACAGAGATCTGCTGGGCTCTGCCTCCCAAATGCTGGGATTAGGCGCCTGGCTTTGTTCTTTGATTTTTTATCCCTACTTTCCCACCCTTAAACTTCATTGTATATATTTTTATGTGACCTGTTTTAAGTTATTTATGGAAAATGTGTTAAAAATTGCCTCTCTTTGGAATAATAAAAATATTCTTTAAAAATATTCTCTTGGGGTTGGAAAGATGGCTCAGCAGTTAAGAGCACTGGCTGCTCTTGCAGAGGACCCTGGTTTGATTCCCAGCACCTACATGTTGGCTAAAAATGGTCCTTAACTTCAGTTACAGGGAATACAAAGGCCTCTTCTGACTTCCTCAGGCATTGTATGGACACAGGTGTACTTATATACATGCAGGCAATACACTCATACACATAAATTTAAATAGTAAATAAGATATTTTAAAAATTCTCTTGAATTTTTTTAAGCTGCAGTGTTGCTCAGTGCTACAGTGCTTGCCTAGCATGTTCAAATCCCTGGGTTTGATCCCTAACACAAAACAAACCTTTTTTTTTTTTTTTGACGTTTTCACATGCATTTTTAATCTCTATATACATGACTATCACTGGTCACAGTCACCCACCTTCTGAGCTCCTCGGCATCTGAGCATGAATACAAACTCGTCAGAT
>NW_008345581.1:1035362-1036165 GCF_000622305.1 Nannospalax galili
GGTCAGAGGGACATAAAGGACAGTTTTTGCTCCTTGCCTTCCTAGGGGACTATGAGCATCTCTCAAAATGTCCTGTAATTGTGGTGGGACACCTGTCCTCTTGATCAAGGAGGCCGAGGAGACCCCACAAGATGGACTCGAACCAGTGTCCGGTCTACAAAGAAGAGGGTCAACACAGAAGAATAATTTCCTCCATGCTTCCAAGCGAAGCCAGCCATGGTCAAGCAGGACCTTTGACTTATCTTC
This sequence comes from Nannospalax galili, assembly GCF_000622305.1. Lineage (NCBI taxonomy): Eukaryota > Metazoa > Chordata > Mammalia > Rodentia > Spalacidae > Nannospalax > Nannospalax galili. The sequence continues at coordinate 1,035,609 of NW_008345581.1, forward strand.
ACATAGATGGAACTGGTAAAACAAACCTTTTTAATTTGAAGCAACCTGAACTGTTAATTATTAGAAAGGCAATATTCAAATTAATAGTAATTAGTATGGAGAGTTAAGAAAAAAGTAATGTTATAGACTTGCTTAAGACTTCAATTATATTGGTTTGATGACTAAGGGTTTCTGAAGTCTACTCACATGTTTCTATGAGGCAGTGCTGCTCCTGGGACCAAACACAAATATGGTGTACATTTCTGGGCAAATAAAGGAGCAGGAATGCCTTTTCTATCTTTTCTTACCCCTTTACTTGAAGGGTAACAAAGTCCAGGAACCTTGGGTCCCTGAGTGACTGGAGAACAGATACTACCTTTCCTTAACTGTGCTCTATAGTGCCGAAGATGACAAATTTCTCTGTGTTAAAATCTCCTATTAGCAGGTTAAGTCAGTGAGGACCACTCAGCTTCCCAATTATATACACATATATTATATATATACATATAATTATATATTATATTATATTATATTATATTATATTTATTATATATATAGTTGGTTTTTTTTTGGAGACA
>NW_008345581.1:1036402-1038395 GCF_000622305.1 Nannospalax galili
TATAGTTGGTTTTTTTTGGAGACAGGATGCCTCATGTACTTAGGGTGCTCTTAAACTTGCTGTGTAGCTCAGGATGACCTTGATTTTCTGATCCTCCTGCCTCTAGGTCAAAAGTGATGGGATCAAAGACTAGTTTAACCAGTCTGGCTTGACACCACAAATGTTAAAGATAAACTGTATTAGTAATATAAATTAAGAGCAAGACACAAGCCTCTGGAGTATTTAAGTTTAGAAAAACTGTATTTCTATGGAAAATGCTGTCTGAATGAGGACTAGAATAATAGCAAGAAAATATTTATGTATAATATAAATGTATAAAATATAATATTTACATGTATAGAGCATGTTTAAAATTTGGAAAAAACATGTGACAGTGAATAGTTTTCATTTTACTTAATGCTTGCAAGAAACCTTAAGGAGAAAATGAAATTTTATAGTTGACATGTGCATGACAGAAAATTGAACTGAAAAAACAACAATATCTGACATTCAGCCTCTTTTAATTTTTAGGTTGGGTTACTATGAGTGACAACATCTTTAAAAAGAGCCTGTAAGTGAAAATTAGTAATCAATATGGTTGATAAAGAACATGAAAAAATACTCAAAATCGTTAGCTTAGGGAAACATACTGTAAGTTAAAACTATGAGGAACTACTATTACATGCAAAGTAGGAGGGCAAAAGTAAAAATTACTGAAATGATCAAGTACTGGTAAGTGTGTACAACAACCTGATCTCTCATACACTACTGGCAGAAATGCAGCCAGCAGTAAACAAATGGCTTGGCAGAAGAGATTAAAGTAAAACATACTTACCATAGTCTAGGTATTCAATGGCATCGATTTTATAGAAATGAAAGCTATGTTCAAATAAAAAAAACTGCATAGAAATCCTCATGACTGCCTTAATTGTGACAGTTAAAACTTGGAAACAATTCAGATCTTTTAAATGGTGAATGAGTAAAACATATTATGAATTCAAACATGGGGTATTATTATTCAGTAGTAAAAACGAAGCAACTACTGGTTCACACAACCAACTGTCCTAATCTCAAAGTCCTTATTTTCACTGAAGGCATTATTTTCTGTGAAACATATGTTCTAAAGCATTCCACAGTATATGAGACCACTTTTTTGAAATCTAAAAATGACAAAACTATAATAATGTAAAACAGATTGGTGGTGCCTAGGAGCTCTAAGTGGGGTGAGCAGGTGACTATATAAAGTGAGAGTATGATGCAATTTTGTGTGATGGTGAGACTTTGATATTCTGAGTATGATAGTGACTAAAAATAACTTCCATATAGACATTGGCAAGACTGAACATGAAAAAAGTCAGTATCATCTAATATATTTTTAAAAATAGGCCGGGCATGGTGGTGCGTGCCTTTAATCCCAGCACTCAGGGGGCAGAGGCAGGCAGATCTCTGTGAGTTCAAGGGCAGCCTGGTCTACATAATGAGTTCCAGGGCAGCTGTGGCTACAGGGAGACCCTGTCTCAGAAACAAAACAAAACAAAACCAAAAAACGCCCCCAAAACAAAAGAATCCATAAGGTTAAGAAAAGCACAAACAATGCAAATCATCATCAAAAACTAACAAATATCAGATGTGTCGGTGGTGAAGATTTTCTCCCATTCTGTGGGTTTTCTGTTCACTTCCTTGGTTGCCTCCTTTGATGTACAGAAGCTTTTTAGTTCAAGCAGGTCCCATTTGTTGATTCTTGACCTTGTTTCCTGAGCAATTAGTTTTAATTAGTAGAGGTTTAGAGAATCCTTTCCTACACCTGTATCTTGTAACAGTTTCAGAGTTTCAGGCTTTACATTGAGGTCTTTGATCCATTTGGAATTGACTTTTGTGCAGGGTGAAAGATAAGGGTTTAGTTTCATTCTTCTACAGGTGGAGATCCAGTTGTGCCAGCACCATTTGCTGAACATGCCGTCTTTCCTCCAGTGAATGTTCTTGGCCCCTTTGTCAAATATCAGGTGGCTGAAAT
>NW_008345581.1:1041566-1041943 GCF_000622305.1 Nannospalax galili
ATAGTATAACGATTAAAAAAAATTCTTCAAAGCATAAAAATTTTCTCCTTAATAATTAGTAGATGTGAAAAACATTATCACTGAAATCTACCCGATGACTTCATATCCATGCTTAGATGCCAAGAAGCTCAGAAAGTAACCAACTGTGACTAGTAATAATCTGATATATAGAGATTAGAAGCGCAAGTGCAAACATCTTAATGTCAATTGCATTAAAAATGAAGTTTTCTGTATGAAAATCTGTATTTTAATAATGAAATGGGGATCTTTTTTTAAGGTTAAAGCATCATTTAACTTTATGTCTTATAGGGTTTATATTGAGTACAATATTGTATAATTGTAATAATTCAACTGTAAACCTAAAAATGTACAGAAAA
>NW_008345581.1:1042052-1064933 GCF_000622305.1 Nannospalax galili
TAATTAAAAAAAACTAACAAATATCTTAGTAAAGTGGAGTGATACTTAAAATTTCCATACGTTCTTTACAAATGAGGGAATCTATGTAACAAGGTATGTTACACTAGCACTACCAGCATATTATAAATTTGAAGAGACCATTATATTCAAGTTAAAAAAAATCTAATCAATAAATGGTTTAACTTCTGTCATTATAAATTAAGACTTCCCAAAGAATGAATTACAAAGCAGATTAGTGCACATTTAAGCTTGGACACTGATACTACATTCAAGTTTATTAAAAATTTAAGAATCTGAAACAAGGATGGGAAGAAAAATGTTGATATTAAGTTCAATGCAAATAAATTCTTTTTGTAATCTCTCTCTGTACTAGTCCAAAAGGAGATTAGGTACATAGTGGAAATTATATTGGACTAGGAATTCACATTAAATGACCTGAGGCCTCTGCTTAACAGAGTTCAAATGCAGCACCACTTTCTCCCCAAACATACTACAAGCCATATGTAAAGCCATATCCCATTTAAGTGATCTGCTTAAAAGACTGAATGAAAAAGTTGTTTTGCTAATGATCTTGAAAACAGAAACACAAGCAGAGTTTTATAAGCAACAAGTGTAAAAAAACCACCTTAACCAATAAAATAACATTGTAACTTTGTAGCAATAAAATGATGGTCCATATAAAAGGGTTAACAGGGCACACTCACAAGCAAGATAATATTAAAGAGGTAACCTAAAACAAATGTTTCAGGTAAGTAATCAAAAGATCTAAATGTATAAATAAAAGGGTAGATATGTAACTCAGTGAAAGAGCACTTGTCTAACACATGCCAGGCCTCAGGTTTAAGTCTCAGCACCAGAAGAAAAAAGTGTGCATTAAAATTATTTGTAAAAGCAGGGGCTGGAGAGATGGTTCAGTGGTTAAGAGCACTGACTGCTCTTGCAGAGGATCCAGGTTCGATTCCTAGCACCCACATGGCGGCTACAACCATGCTTAACTCCAGTTCCGGGGGAATCCGAAGCCCTCTAACCTCTGCAGCATTGCACGACACAGTGCACTCACATACATGCAGGTGATACACTCATACACATAAAATAAATAAAATATTTTAAAAATTATTATTTGTAAAAGCAGAGAAAGGCTTATTTAGTAAGTATGACTTCAAAAGAAAAAGAGAAAACTGATCATTGATTATATAAAATATACACTTATATCTATGTAAATATACCAAAAATCTTACTGGTAAAATGCTGCAATAAGTGGCATAAAGATAAGGACATTAATACAGAAAAAAGCCTGTAAGCAATCTAATGCCCAGAACTCTGCTCATAGTTAGTATTGTGCTGTACACGTCTTTTAATGAGAGATCTCATACTGTACATTTTCTAGCATGAGAATAAAAATAACACCCCATAGCATTACTATGGATAATGAGAATTAACTGCACACTTCAAAAACCTGTACTGAAGAAAGTACATTCAAAGTTTTTACCATTAAGAAATGATAACATTCAAAGAAGTATATTTAACCTTATTGGTGGCTTGCAACTGGGCCAGCAAGAGGTGGTGATAATATTTAGAAGAAAAAAAACTGTCCAGAGAAGCAAATATCTTCCATAAACCTATTTTTATTGTTTTACCTTATTTTTATTGTTTTGCTATGCACTGAAAGAGTACATTATCTAATATGTACAATTTCTAGGATAATGTATCAGTTTTAAAAGTTTAGCAAAACACACAAAAGGCATGAGGAAAGATATTTTGCAAGTATATAAATAACAATCAGATATATCATTTATAAAGACATAGAATAGTAGCCATTTGAAGAATATTCAATGATATACCTATAGAAACCTATAAAAGACCAAAGTAAAGGTTAGCAAATAGTATCTGAACCCTTAGTGTTTTGAAATACTCCCTGTAGCCCCAGCTGGCCTGAAACTTGCTGTGTAGATCAGGCTGGCCTTGAACTCACAAGAGATCTGCCTGCCTCTGCTTCCCAAGTGCTGGGATTAAAGGCGTGTGCCACCACGCCCACTCAGGACCTAAACTTTCTGCTAGGCAAAAGGGCTTAAAAACAAATATATTCCTGATCAAATAAAAAACAAGTAAGTATCAACAACTAAAATTTAATAATTGGCCTGACAGAGTGTACACATAGAGGGTCACGTATTAAGGGGCAAAAAGAGAAGCTCACAACGTGACAAGCAAAAAGTGACAGTATTTTTTTAAAAATAAGCAAATTCTCTTGAGAAGCAAGCACCTACATTCAATGTATTTTTAAATCTTATTTTTATTGTTTTGTGCTGAGAATTAAACCTGGGGCCAAGGGCATGTTAAGCACATGCTCTACCATGGATGTATGCCCTCAAGGCATCTACATTAAATGTGGAAACAAAAGTATGCCAATTAATATTGCAATAATGTAAAAATGGGCAAAGGAATGGTAATTTCAAAGAAGGCTTCACTGATAAAGAGGCTGACAATAAGTATAGGAATAAACTAGTTGAATGAGTAGAAACCAGATCAGAGAACACCCAGGTGGATGAGTAAACAAGGACTAGCTATGCTTAGTTCTCAGAATAATTAAGAGTAACATTTTAAAAGTTCTTTTATTTATTATTTTTATTTTATGTGTACGAGTGTATTGCTTGCATGTACGTGAGTGCACCCGTGTTGTGCAGTGCCGGAGGTCAGAAGAGGGCTTTGGATTCCCCTGGAACTGGAGTTAAGGACGGTTTGTAGCTGCCATGTGGGTGCTGGGAATCGAACCTGGGTCCTCAGCAAGAGCAGTCAGTGCTCTTAACCACGAGCCATCTCTCCAGCCCCAAGAGTAACATTTTAAACTTTCAAAAAGACATTCCTTTGGATAATAAAATGGTCATCATCCTACAATCAAGAAATCTGGATGCTACCTGTGCTGGATAGCTTTAGTGTCAACTTGACACACCTAGGTTGAGGGAGCCTAAATTGGGGAATTGCCTCTATTGGACTGGCCTGTGGCCATGTCTGAGGGGCATCTTTTTGATGAGTGATGTGGGAGGGCCCAGGCCACTGTGGGTGGTGCCACCCCTGGGCAGGTGGGACTGTGTTGCATAAGAAAGCAGGCTGAGCAGGGGCCAGGGGAGCAAGCCAGTAAGCAGCATTCCTCCATGGCCTGTGCTCCAGCTCCTGCCTCCAGGTTCCTGCCCTGAGTTCCTACCTTGGGCTCCCAGATGAACTGCGACCTGGGAGATGTAAACTGAATAAACGCTTTCCTCCCCAAGTTGGTACTGGTCAGAGTGTTTTGTCACAGCAATGAAGAAACAAACTAGAACACTACCTAAAAATGTTAGAAAATACACAGATATTTGATAGAAGAATGACACCATTACAAGTTTCTTAAAAAAAAAAAGAAATCACACAGAAGGCCCGTTGTGGCTACAGGGAGACCTTGTCTCAAAAAGACCAAAAAAAAAAAAAAAAAAAAAAACAACAACCAGGAATAATGACAAATGTTAATTTCAAGACATTTTTATTTTATGTGTATGATTGTTTCCCTGGATGTATGTATTTGTACCATATGCACGACTGGTGCCTGAAGAGGCCAGAAGTGTGTCAGATCCCCTGGAACTGGAATTATGGTTTTGAGTTGCCAGGTATATCTGGAAATTGAACTCTGGTCCTTTTAAGAGCAGGAAGTGCTCTTAACTACTGAGCTGCGTCTCAGGCACAGTTCATTAGCCTTTTATTAAGTCAGGTTTTACTTATTGGCAGTACTGGGGGATTAAATCAGGGCTTCATTTGTGCTTGGCAAGAACGTTTTCTTGCCCTTATATTTTAATTTTATTTATTTTTTTGAGTATGTGTATGTGTGTATTGCCTGCATGTAGGTTAGTGCACCTGTGTTGTGCAGTGCTGCGGAGGTCAGAAGAGGGCTTTGGATTCCCCTGGAACTGGAGTTAAGGACGGTTCATAGCTACCATGTGGTTTTTTTATCTATTAGTACATTTCCTGTATATATTTAAGTGCACACATGTTGTGCAAGGCCTGCAGAGGTAAGAGAAAGTGTTAGATCACCCGGATCTGGAGTTATAGACAGTTGTTAGCCACCATGTGGGTGCTAGGTATCGAACCTGGGCTCTCTACAGGAGCAGTCAGTGCTCTTAACCGCTGAGCCATCTCTCCAGTCCCTTTGTTAGCTTTTTAAATGAATGTTTGGTACTTCAAAAACAGTTGAATTATAAAGTATAACAGTAAAACTGAACCCTCAAATTAGCCTTCAAGTTTAAGGGCTATTAATATGGTTTCAATGACTGCATCAACCTATGAATATTTTGCATATTCTTTTACTTGCTGATAAAACTTTTCTACTGTACTTCAGGTATATAATGCCCTTGCTCTGAAACAGCACAGTTGTGTAGTTTTTTATTACACACTCACATATACATAATAAAAAGACATATTTGATCACTTTAATCTTTGGTTATACTTTCCTTTTGGGTGTTTAATACCATACAGTAGTCCCAAATACACCAATTTAGTTTTACTCTTAAGGTCATTTGAGGATTTGTTCCTCAGTGGTCACATTTCTTTAAGAGTTCAACGGATTACACAACCCAGGCATTAGGCTTAAGTCCATATAAAACATTATTTAAGCAGATTGCCAGAGAGTGAGGAGTTCTGGCCTCCCTCTGGCAGAAGACCGGAGAGCCCCTGGATCCTGCCTCCATGTGGTGGTCCTTTTAATAAGATGATGCTATAAAGCAGTCCCTTCTGCATGAAGTAACTACCATCATCATGACTTCAGCTGAGCCTGATCACTAAACATCATCGCAATTGGGCCTGCTGACCGTTGTGCTCATTCATTAAAGGAGGGCCAAGGAGGGTCATTGGACCCTCACCACATTATCCAACCACTCTTCCCAGCCAACTGTAATTTGGCCCTGATCACACATGGCCTCCCGGATTTGGGAAGGGCTAAAGTATTCAATCTGAGGAAGGCTAGGAAGAGAAGGTATGACCCATGGTGGGTAAAGGCGTTCCCTTGTGCATACCCTCAGGTCATACATACATCAGCAACCCCTCAGTTATCTCAGTTAAGCAAGCTCAACAAATTCATTGGTTTTCCAGTAAAACTTTAATCAAACATTGGCTTAACAATAGAACCTGAATGTAAAAGGTGTTAAAAGGATATGGGAATGGAGATATTTTCCAAAACAGATAGAAAAAATGAGAAAGCCTAAGCAAGTGATGAAGGTCTGTGTAGGTTTGTTATGATATATAAAGGATGAGACAAAAATAATATACACATAATCTTAAATTTTCTATGGTCATAGTTTAGTCAACTACTTTAAGGAACAAAATATATATCTAGTCAAGGCTTATCTGAGAATATTTGTTTTTTTACCCAGGCCTTATATACACAGCACAAGATAATTAAAAGTACCGGGCTGGTGGAACGAACCTTATTGGATGTTTAACAGCCATAGTTTGAAGCCTATACAATTGTGGTCAGAGGGACTTAAAGGACAGTTTTTGCTCCTTGCCCTCCATGGTTGACTAAGTTCCACGGGACTATGGAACATCTCTCAAAATGTCCTGTAACTCTGGTGAGTCACCTGTCCTCTTGTTCAGGGAGGACATGGAGACCCCATGAGATGGACTTTAACCAGTGTCCAGTCTACAAAGAGGAGGGTCAACTCAGAGAAAATATCTTATCCATGCTCCCAAGTGAAGCCAGCCATGGTTGAGCAGGCCCTTGACTTATCTTCACATGGATGGAATGGGTAAAAGAAAGGAGCCGGGAGCTCTTCCCAAGCCCATGTGACCCCTGAGGAACAGATCCTCAAATGACCTTAAGTGTAACAATAAATTGATTTATTTGGGCCAGCTGTATGGTCTTAAACACCGAAAAGGAAAGTATAACCAAAGAGTAAAGTCAGTATATTTCTTGAAGAGTTCAAGGGATTACACTTCCCAGACATTATGCTTAAGTCTACATAAAAAGTGATTCAGACAATTATTTCTCATTGATGATTTTGTTCCTAACCAGAAGTAAGACTTCAAATTTTGGTCCAATACTGTAGTGCCCACCTATAGACAACCAGCTATTGTTCTAAAATGATGGATAAATTTGTTTTCTCCCCCTATCTAGAAGCCTTTGAGAGGGAACTGACACTGATTCTAACTACTCCAACAGCTATCAAAATACCTGAAAGCAAATCCTGAATCCATTACTCTAGAGTCCAGCCTTGGAAGACAAAAGAAAAATGTGGAGGAACCCAATAGAGGGATGCTTTTGGAAGCCCTTGTCAAGAATTTCCAACAGACTCTCATATGAACACATGAAAATTGCCATGTTCTGACTTTTTCTAGTTCCCTGTCTAGAATTTATAATGCTAATTACTCTTGCCTTTACTTCTCCTTCACATCTCTTATTCACGATTCAAGGACTTTCTTTTCTCCATAGAGATAAGAGTTATGCAACTTGGGAGTCTTTTAGATAGACCCACTGAAGGGGTACTCTAATTGCCTCACCCTGTGTCCCCTGTTCATCATGGAAGAAGCCAGAGCGGTCTGTGTCCTGATTCCCTACTGGCAATTTGGGTAACCTCTTCAGAGGATGGTATGATAAGAATAGGAGGTAGGAATTGGCTTGGCAGTTAGGGTAAAAAGACTCCAAAGAAATGTAGCCAGTTTCTTGGCTAAAAGTCAAAATGTCCTTGGGCTTCTTAGCAACATACTCTGCTGCAAAGGCCAAAAATGTCAAAAGTATTTGGGAGCTCTTATCTAATGCCTAAAAAAGATTTTAGGGTTACCTCTTCAGGTAACACCATGTTAGAGTAGCAAAAAGGCCCATTAAAAAAAAAAGAGAGAGAGAGAATGAGTACACAAAGTTGTTCAGGAAAAAGTGATGGGGAGATATGGGAGGTGTTAGAGGGGAGGGAATGGGCGTGGATTTGAAAGTTAAAAAAAGACATATTTGATTTTGCTGTTTATAAGATTTTAATAAATGGTGTTGCATTATATGCACCTGTACTTCACCAAAGCCATGCCTGTAAGGGATTTTTAAATATAAATATTCATGTGTCAACTGAATATTCAGAGTCAATATAAATAATTTGGTAAAATTTACTTTTAAAGTTTAACTATGGATCAGTGTGTAATTTGGAGCTTTATGCTAATGCTTTGAAGTAGAATAATGATTACATCAAACTTTCCTATGGTTTTTAAATTCCCACTATTCAATATATTCTCCTGTTCTTGCTTTCATTTTTGTCTTCTGGTTATTAAAGACAGGGTCTCATTATGTAGCCCTGGCTGGCCTCAAACTTGAAATAGTTCTCCTGCTTCAGTCTCTCAAGTGCTAGGATTTCAGGTACATGCTACCTTCTCAGGCTCTTTTGTTCTTGTTTCAGTCTGATGCTTTTTTGTTTAAAAAATTTATTTATTTATTTAATGTGTTTATGTACATATGTGTTCATGTGCACACAGAAGCCAGAAAGGGACATTAAGGGGCTGGAGAGATGGCTCAGTGGTTAAGAACACTGGTTGTTATTGTAGAAGACCCATATTTGAATCCCAGCACCCACATGGCAGCTAACAACTGTCCGTAACACCAGTCCCAGGGGATCTGACAACCTCTTCTCACCTCTGCGGGCATTGCACGACATGGGTGCACTTACCTACATGTAGGCAATACACGCATACACATAAAATAAAAATAAGTAAAATTTAAAAAAGGGGGGGGCATTAAATTCCCTAGAGCTACAGGTGGTTGTGGCTGCAGGATGTGGGTGCTGCGACCTGAACTTGGGTTCTCTGGAAGAGCGGCAAGTGCTCTTACCTGCTAAGACAATTCTCAAGTCCTTAGTCTGATGATTTTTTTCAAATTAATTTTTTATTTTTTGTGCATTCCATATAATACGTCTAAATCATCCTTAGACTCCCTATCTGCAACCCACCGGATTTCATGCATTCTGTTCTGTTAAGACCTGTTGAGTAAAGTTTGTGTCCCCAGATGTCCCTCGGTGTGAGTTCATCCAATGGAGCCTGGTCAGCCTATCTGGCATCACTCCCTTAAAGAAGACCAACTCCCCCTTACCCAGCAGTTGCCAATAGTTCCTCAGCTAATATTGGGGCTTCTTACCCATTTCCTTACTTCTATGCTGGGTTTTTGTCCAGTTTGAGCTTGCATGGGTCTTGTGCATGTAGTCATCATTGCTCTAAGTTCATATGAGCAAATTCCTAGTGAAAGAGAATTTATCCTCAGACCCCCTCCCTATCTTGAGAAAAAGTTGCCCTCCACCTAACTCTGGAAATCCCCTTCATTGTTCAAACCCTTTCCCTGGTATCTGTTTATGATTTCTATGGAAATGGTTTGGGGCAGAAGAGATAGAACGTTCTGCCCCAGGTGGGCTAGCCAATGACAGTATACTTGATACATCTGTGTATGGTCTCTGGAAATAATTCGGGGCAGAACAGAAAGTTAGTTCTGCCCCAGGTAAGACAGCCAATGGCTGTATAGGTAAAATCTCTGGAAATCAGCCTGAGATTGTTCCAATCCTTTCCTGGTTATTCTGTGTATAGTTTTTATGGACAGCCCTTGCCTTGTGGTTTTTCTGCTTAAAAGCCCTGTGTTTTCACTGTTCAGGGTTGCAGCACAGCTCCTGAGACTGTCTGCATCCCCAACTGGTTGGTTCCAATAAAGCGCGCCTTTTTACTGAGACTCACTGTCCGAGTGGTCAGTTTAGGGAATTTTACGGATCCTTAACAATAGCCACCTGGAAACATCGGTTTCTTGTGGTAGTTCCACTACACCTGGTTCTTAGTCTTTCTGTCCTCTCTTCCACAATGGTCCCTAAGCCCTGGATGGCAGAGGTCTAATTAAAGAGTCCTACTGGGGGACACACACTCTGCAGACCAGTTGTAGAATTTTGCGTAAACCTTGAAATACTCAATGAATCAGATGGGTTTGTTGGGCTTCATTTTAATTTTATTAATTAAAAAATATTTTTATTTTATGTGTATGAGTATACTGCCTGCATGTGTGTAAATGCACCCGTGTAATACAATGGCCACAGAGGTCAGTAGAAGGTATTGGATCCCATGGAACTATAGATGTAGACAGCTGTTAGCCACCATGTGGGTTATGGGAATCAAACCCGGGTTCTCTGCAAGACCTGTCAGTGCTCTTAACTGCTGAGCCATCTCTCTAGTCCCTTATTAAAAATTTTTGTTATTTATTTGTATAAATTGTGTGTGTGTGTGTGTGTGTGTGTGTGTGTACAGATGTGGAAGGCAGAGGACAATTTCTAAGAATTGGTTCCCTCTATCACTGTGGGTCCTTGGGAATTCAGCTGAGGAATCTCACCAGCACCACTTTTTATCTTATCTTTTCTCATTCTCTGTGAGTTCAAGGGATCGGCCTGGTCTACAGAGTGAGTTCCAGGAAAGCTGGGGCTACAGGGAGACCCTGCTCCAAAAAGAAAAAAAAAAAAGGGTTTTAAAATTAATTAAAAAATCAGGTAAAAATTTATGCATGTAGAAAATTTATTGTTAACATACAGTTCTAGTTTTGAAAAATGCAGTCACCTACTAGCACAATAATGAAGATGTAGAACACCTCTACCATCTCAGAAATTTTCCATTGCCTCTTTATAGCTAGCCCTCTCACAACTTGAATAATTTTCTGTCCCTGTATGAGCTCCAACTGCTTCCTATCCTCATAAGCAACTGGCAATATTAGATTTTTATTTCTTCTTTAGTCTTCCTAATAGGTTTGCAGTGGCATTCTACTGTAGCTTTAATTTGTAGTGCTCCAATAACAAATAAGTTTCTTTTTTTGACAGAATCTCCCAGTCCCCCTGGAACTCATTATGTAGACCATGCTGGCCTCAATCTTACCTCAGGAAATCTGTCAGCCTCTGCCTCCTGAGCGCTGGGATTAAAGGCATGAGCCACCATGCCCAGAGTCAAATAATGTTTCTTTTTGTATGCTTATCTGTTCAATTCTTCTATTTTCTAAAGTAGTATGGATTTTTGAGAGAGCTTTGTATTTTTGTTGTTAGTTTCTGAGAGAGACAGGTTCTTCTTATAGTTCCAGCTGGCCTGGAAATTGCTACGTAGACCAGACTTTCCTTGACCTCACAGAGATCTGCCTGTCTCTGCTTCCCAACAGCTAGGATTAAATTAGGCTTGTGCTGCCACGCCTGTCAGGGCTTTGCATTTTTTCTAGACAGAAGTAAATTTGTAAAATTTGGTGAACAACTGGCCTGTCTTCAATTTTCTTCAGTGTCAGTTCTTTGTTTTGATAAAGATCCATGTCTGAGTTTTTTCATTCATGGGCCATGCTTCTGGTTTAAAAATATTTTATTTATTATTTTTATTTTATGTGTATGAGTGTACTGCCTGCATGTATGTGAGTGTACCCATGTCTTGCAATGCCTCGAAGGTCAGAACAGGGTTTTGGATTTCCCCTGGAACTGGGGTTAAGGATGGCGTGGGTGCTAGGAATCAAACCCGGGTCCTCTGCAAGAGCAGTGCTCTTAACCGCTGCTGAGCCATCTCTCCAGCCCTGCTCCTGGTTTTATATGTAAGATTTTTTTTCTCCCCTTATACTAGGAATCTAACCTATGGTCTTATGGATACTAGGCAAGTTTTTTTCTCTAGTACTGAGATCTCTAGATATCTTTTTATATTTTTTTCATTTTTGAGACAGGGTCTCAATAAGTTACCCAGGTTGACCTCAACTTCCTTTGTAGCCCAGGCAGGTCTTGAACTTGTGATCTTGCCTCAGTCTCTAAGGTAGTTGAGTTTACAGGCCTATGCTACTAAGAAACTGGGCTAGGCTTATAAGATATCTTTGATAAACACAAGGTCCCAAAGATTTTCTTCTAGAAGTTTACTGTAGGTGATTTTACTTTTAGGTTTATGATCATTTTGAGGTGTATTTTTTTTGTGTGTGTATGTAAGGGGGGGCATAGGCATCTTGCAATGTAGTTCAGATTGGCCTCTAACACCCAGGTTCAAGGGATCCTCTAGTCTCAGGTTCCCAAGAAATCTGGGTAAAGGCATTCATCATGTCTGGCTTGTTAATTTGGATATATTGTTTGTATGAAATATGGATTAAAGTTCTTTCAATCTGTTTGTTTTGAATCTTGGTATCCAACTGGGTTTTATCACCATTAGACAAAACCTTAACTTTTCTTTAAGAAACTACTTTTGTGTCTTTGTTAAAAATCAATGGGTAGGGTATGGTGGCACATACAGGTAATCCCATCAATTGAGAGGCTACAGCAGGATTTCCCTGAGGTTGAGGCTAGACTACACTACAGAGAAAGATCCCACTTTAGAAAAAACAAAGCTGAGAGTGGTGGAACATGCTTTAAACCTAGAATTTGGAGGCAGAGGCAGAGGCAGAGGCAGGCAGGTCTCTGTTGAGTTCAAGGCCAACCTGGTCTACAACTGGTCAATGCCCGGTGAGTCTCTTTAAAAAAAAAAAAAAATTTATTTTATGTGTATGAGTGTATTGATTGCATGTGTTTAAGTGCACCCATGTCATAGAAATGCCTGCAAGAGGTCAGAAGAGCATTGTATTCCCCTGGAACTAGAGTTATAGACGGTTCTTAGCCACCATGTGGATGCTGAGACTTGAACCTGGGTCCTCTTTAAGAGAAGCCAGTGCTTTTAACTACTCAAACTCCTTATGTATCTATCTATCTTTTCTTCAATTCTACACTGCTTAGAGTTCTTTAAAAGTTCTGAAACCAGGTATAGTGAGTCTTCTTTTTCAAAATACGTTTAGCTACTTTAGTTCTTTGGTCTTTTCATATAAATTTTAGAATTATCAATTTCTTTAAAAACTTCCATATTAAGATTTTATATAGACCTGGATTAAATCAATATAAGGAGAAGAAATGTTATCCAATTCATGAATACAGTGATTGTCATTCTTTGATTCCTTTTATGAATGATTTAACTTTCAGCCTACAGATTTTGTACTTATTTTGTTAGACTTAAACCTAATTAGGGCCTCTTTTAAGAGTTAATGTAATGCATTTTATAAAACTTTAATTTCCAATTATTCAACTAGTTTTTAAATTTAAAAAGCATCAGTATGCGTGACATATCTAATATTTTTATAATGTGGACAGTTCAAAGTTTCCTGTTATAGATTTTTAGTTTTCTATTAACAGAGTCACTGTTAATAGCTCATTTCATATCACCCCAGAAATAATCTGTGAACTAGATGTGTGTACATGAAGATATATACATATATATATCTTATATGATTCCTTAAAAACATAATGATCTTCTATCCTTTTCACTCAATACAACATAAAATGTCTTCTCACACAGAACGTTTCAGGGTAGCATCCATTTCATTCATAGCTTTAGAAAATTGCCAAGAATCAAAAGTATTCTACTGATTTTTACTAGTTCTCAACTGACAAACATTTTAATTATTTCAAGTACTAGGTTTTTTATAAATAACGTTACTATTTTAGCTATGCCTTTGTACATACAGCCAAGTATACATCTATAGTCTAAATCTCTAGAGCCACAAATGCTTAAATGCAAGTTATATCCATTTCACATTATGGGAGACAGGCAAATAGCCTGCTAAAGGGATTATGAAAATACTAATCTATTTTCATATTAGTATTTGACAGTAGCCAGAGCTTTAAAAAATCTTGGGGGTTTCTGATGCACACATACAGTTTTGAATTAGACTATATAGACTGCAGAGAGAGTGAAACTGAGGTTACTAAAACAAACAGGAAGTTTCTGTTATTTTTTTTCATTAAGAGAAAATAATACTGAAGGAAGGATGTAGTAATAGGGCCTTGGGGAGTATGGCAAAAAGAGAAATCAGGAAGCGAAGAGACTGAAAAAATCAAAAGTCTCTGGAGGTAAAGGGTGCTTCTGGCACACTGCTTTATCTTAGAGGCCAGTACTCAGATAATTTTGTTTTGTGCACAATGACTAGGAGGGCAGCAAATTGGATGTGTTTGTATCTTTGTGTGGTGATGAGACATTAATTCTGACTGCAGTCTTTTTGGCTGGATATATAATGGATAGAAGAGTCCTAAAAGCTTTTGATATGGCAGGCCTGTGACAAATCAGACGTATGTAACTGAAACAAAATGCTATGCTAAATAAGTGTGCAGTCTTCTAGGAAAGCATGACTCTTATCAACATATAAATAAGCCATAATCTATCCATAAACAATAACCTGACTTAAATTAAACTCACCCCCTATATTATGTTCAGTCTGAATAATGTGGTGATTTCCAGTTCATGATGACGGATTAAGTACCAGCATCTAATCTCTCCCCACAGATCCTATTGAAACAGCCCAAAAGATATTTGGGAAAAAAAGATCAATACAAAAAGGAATTTGACATAAAGCAAACATTAGAATGCATGGGGTGGGGAAAAAAAGAAGGCATTTTTTTTTAAACTTAAAAAAAATTTATTTTTTAAAAAATTTTATGTGTATGTGTGTATTGCCTTCACGTAGGCAAATGCACCTATGTCATGAATGCCCGCGGAGGTCAGAAGAGGTTGTCGGATCCGCTGGGACAGTTGTTAACTGCCATGTGGGTGCTGGGATTCGAACCCAGGTCTTCTGCAAGAACAACCAGTGTTCTTAACCACCGAGCCATCTCTCCAGCTCCAAGAAGGCATGTTTTAAGAGTGGAAGCATAGCCTGAGCTATCATATGCTAACTGCATATTATTAGCAAAGAATGAAAAGAGAATGAAATGAATTGAAAAGCTTGGTTTTAGTAGGTGTGCCATAGCTATGTGAACCCTAGACACATTTCTTTGTTTCAGTTTTATCACCAGTATATAAATATAACTATATATAGTCCATGTGTTTATCTTAGGTTTAAGCAATTAAGATGTGTAAGGATTTAAAACAGCATTTAGTATATTGTAAGTATAAAAGTCTCTATGATGCCTGGAAAGGCCATCCATCCATCCATCCGTCTATATATTTTGTCTTTTTTGGACAGGGTTTTCCAGTAGCCCCAGCTGGCCTGGAACTTATTATGTAAACCAGGCTGGCCTCAAACTCAGAGATTTGCCTCTGCCTCCTGAGTGCCAGGATTAAAGGCATGTGCCACCACGCCCTGCTGCAAAGACCCAATATTAATAGTATGATTACTTTTCTTTTGCTTTGAGACAGGGTCTCACTGTGTAGCCTGGCTGGAATGGAACTCACTATGTAGATCAAGCTTCAAATTCACCTGCCTCTGTCTCTTGAGAGCTGGAATTGAAGGCATGTACCATCATACTTGGCCCTGATTACTTTCCTTTTATTTTTATTTTTAATTATTTTTAATTATTTGTGTGTGTTGTGTACAAGACTGACATTGCCCATGGAGGTTAGAGGTATTGAATTCCCTGGAGCTGGAGTTACACGTGATTGTGAGCAGCCTCATGTAGGTGCTGGGTACTGTAGGTCCTCTGCAAAAGCAGTACATGCTCTTAACTGCCGAGCCATCCCTTTATTCCTATTACTCTTCTTTAAAAAATTATACTGTTACTCAATAGTAAATAATATTTACCAAAAAAATGTAAATGCTCTTCACTGATTTCCAAATTATCAGAACTGCTTAGAGTTATGGAAACAATACATTAATACTAAACTTTAATATTTTATTTTTCTCAAATGCTAGTCAAGATGACATCACGTCTATGTATTTATTTTGTGGTGTGTGTGTGTGTGTGTGTGTGTGTGTACACACCATGGTGCACATGTGGAGGTCAGAGAACAGCTTGTGGGAACTGGGAATTAGTTCCCTCTTGCTTAAATGTGGAACCCAGTGAATCAAATTTAGATCATCAAGCTTGGAAGCAAATACCTTTGCCCTCCAAGCAATCTCAGTGGCCATCAACATTTAAGCTCAAAATTATACCAAAAAGATAAGAGGCACAAAGATCCAAAAATAGGACAGGGGTAACTTTAAGCATCTTTTTGACTTAAATTAAAAAAAAAAATCTCTGTATGAGGAGAAACAATAAAGACATACAGTTTCTTCACATATTTGCTTTACAAGCCAATATTTTTGTTACAAAACTGGTATATTTTTAAATACTTTTTATATATGTTAAAGTTCATTAACTCAGGGGGAAGACTGAAATACATCCTGCAACACATTCTTTTTTCTTTTCTTTTTTTGGTTCTTTTGAGACAGGGTCTTGTAGCCACAGCTCGTCTGGAACATGCTATGTAGACCAGGCTAGCTTTGATTTCACAGCAATCCGCTTGCCTTTGCCTCTTGAGTACTGGGATTAAGGACATGCCTCACCATGCCTGGCCTGCAACACACTCTTAACACAAGTGTTAAAAAAAAATATCAAAAGCACATAGGAGTTGGTTTGAAAGAAGCACAGGAGCTCCCTCTGGACAAATCGGCAAAAATGCAAGCACCAAAATAAGTACCAAGAGTACTGAATTATAACAAGTCGAATAAAATATGAGTCTGTACTGATGCTATCAAAAAATAATTTAAAATAAAGGTTAGTAAATGAATGAATGAATAAATAGAAGGAGGGAAAGTTGTCCCTTATGCTAGAGTATCAATAAATACAAAGCAAAAGAGAATTAGAAAGTCATTGTTTTAGAAATCATTTTGTGGCAGGCGTGGTGGTGCATGCCTTTAATCCCAGCACTCGGGAGGCAGAGGCAGGTGGATCTCTGTGAGTTCAAGGCCAGCCTGGTCTACATAGTGAGTTCCAGGACAGCTAGGGCTACAGGGAGACCCTGTCTCAAAAAGACCAAAAAAACAAAGAAGAAATCATTTTGTGATCATGAGAGCACAACTGATCTTAGCCAAAAGGCCAAGAAGCGATTGTGATCATGTTAGGAAGTACTGATTCAGGCAAGAATTATTATATAAATGGATATAAAGCTTTTACGTCAAACTTTCCCAAGAAAAAGAATTATTTATAATTTTAAAAAACTTTCCCACAGACAATCTATGAATTAAAAATGACAATGGAAACTACAAGAGAAATCCAACAGATTCCACTTTAATCAAGTGATCAAGGTGATAGTTACAGTGAACAAACTGACATCATGTGTCTCTTTCATCTGTCTTTTTCTGTTAGTATATATTAATTATACAAAATAATGGATTTCATTGTATTTTCATACATGTATATAATGTACTTTGATTATATTACACCCCCATGTGCCTTTTGGTATGATGCACTGAGAACAGAATAGTACTTAATATTCATTCCTGATAAGAATATGTAATCCAACTTAGTGGCTGCTCTTTGTTGGGGGCCATCTGCACCTAAGGCAGGAAAATGGTGGGTGGCTGCAAAGAAGACAAAAAGTCTCTGGAGTTGACCAACTCTAGGCTCCAGCTTGTTATGAAAAGTGGGAAGTATGTGCTGGCTACAAGGAGACTCTGAAGGTGATCAGATAGGGCAAGTCCAAATTGGTCATCCTTGCCAACAACTGCCCAGTTTTCAGGAAATCTGAAATAGAATACTATGCAATATTGGCCAAAAGTGGTGTCCATCACTATAGTGGCAATAATATTGAATTGGGCACAGTAAGTGGAAAATACTACAGAGTATGCATATTAGCTATCACTGATCCAGGTGATTCTATTATTACAAGTTTTCCTTTTAATAAAAACTTGGTAGAGCGTGTCTAAAAAAAGAAAGAAAAAGAATGTGTAATCCAAATATCAAAATCAAAATCAAAATATGCCACACATCAGACAAAATTGAGAATATTTTATAAAATAACTAGTTTTTACTCGACAAAATGTACAAAACACAAAGCCTTCAGATTAAAGAAGGCAAGAAGATATATCAACTAAAGGCTGAAATGGAAGCAACTGCTAAAAATAATATTTTTAATACCTTAAATATTTTTAAAAATCTAAAAATAGAATGTGCAAGTACAAAAGTGAGAGAAAATAGACATTTTGTGAAGGTGAAGGAAGTATTTGTTTTTCTAAGAATAATTCCCTAACTTGTCATAAAAATAATTAGAATACGTAACTTTTCACATGTTGGTCACCCACAAATTCCAAAGTCGGAACAGCCAAAACATTACTGGTAATTAGAAAATATAAATTACTGAGAAAGAACCTCACACTACCTGCCTCCCATTCTGCTAGCCCTGAAGAGTAAGACAGAGAAACTGTTCACCATGGAAAACAAACAGTAAAGGATATGGCCAAATAGTCCCTGGCCAAACAGCTAGATACTTAAGTTTTGGGGCACTTTAAAACCATCGAGTATAACTGAGGGTTAACACTAGCAAATGTTTTGGTAGTTCTTTGATGTCTGAAAAAGGGTATCAAAGAACATCTCTTGAGTCTGTCTAATAGCACACAGCTGTAACCTAAAATCATATACTTGCATAATTATATACAAATTAGTTGAAAAGAGAGTTTTTGTGTTTTCAATACTAGGTATCTTAAGTGATGTTTTCATAAGAGCTGTTAACATGAAGAACACAACCTAGTAGTCAGGCATTCAAACTTTATACACAAGGTAAGAAACTAAGAATGTGTTTAAGAGAAGTTAAAACCAATGTCATAAATATGTTCTTATTCAACAAACCAATACAAGGGGGAAGAACACCTATGAGGTACTAGGAGTGGAAGACAACACCATGAAACTGGTATAAGTCAGTGGCTGAGACAATAATGATGCTATCGTGGATTAAGAACAAATTAGGTTTAAATCCCTAGACTAAGCAAAAATGTGCTACTCTTAATCTTTCTTAAAGAAAACAAGGAAAGTAACAAAACAGTCATATTGCCTTTCAGAGCTGTAGGAAGCGTACCTTGAGAAGAATGAAGTGTGCTTATGCTGCTGAAAATTGAGACGAAAGAAAAAGGGAATTGGAGTGCCAGTAATAAATGAAGTAAAAAACATGGTTAAATATTTATCCTCATTCTACAATAAATGATATGCATTAACTTTATATTGGAAGAAAACAAACTGCGCTCAGTTTAGTAAGAAAGAGTAACTTTATAACTTCATTTTCTTGTAGCTTCATAAAGAAAAGTTATTTGTTTTAGAGTCCTCTTTCCTCAAGTGACAATAAAAACACCTAGTCAGTGACATTTTGTTTATTAGGAGTGGGATTAGGGGCTGGACAGATTGCTCAGCGGTTAAGAGCACTGACTGCTCTTGCAGAGGACCAGGGCTCAATTCCTAGCACCCACACGGCGGCTATGAACCATCCTTAACTCCAGTTCCAGGGGAATCCGAAGCTCTCTTCTGACCTTGGTGGCATTGCATGACATGGGTGCACTCACATACATGCAGGCAATACACTCATACACATAAAAAATAAAATAAAATAAAATAAAATAAAAAAATAAAGAGTGGGATTAAGGAAATGATTCATTTGTTAATTTTATTTTATTTTTTCCAATTCTAGGGATCAAACCCAAGACCTTGAGCATGTTAGGGAAGTACTCTGCCACTGAGTTATACTCACAATCCATGTCAAGCAATTAAAAATAAAATCATAGTAATAATAAAGCATTGTTTCTACAATGGTTTTGTTTTTATTGTTGCCTTTTCTTTATATATTAAAACCAAAAATTTTTTTGAGGTAGTCTTATTGAGCTGGCCCGGGTGGTCAGCCCTGAACTTGGGCTCCAGGATCCTCCTGTCTCAGCCTCTGGAGTCACTGAACTACAGTTTTTGTGATTGACTATTAGTATGAAGTTACTATTTTTCTCCTTCTATTGAAATTCAAGTTACTTTAAGAGTAATAAAACATCACCTATACATTTCTTATAACCAATGGGAATGAATGAGATAATCCCAAAACATCACCTGTAAATATGAAGTTAGAATTTTGGTCTCTTGAGTGTCTGTAGTATACAAAACAACTCCTTTATCCTACAGAATTAAGCAAATTACTACTCATCTCCATCAGACTAGGCAAATGTTTCAATTCTTATCCTTTCAACTCCAACTTCTTTGTGAATACAAAAAGTTCTAAAACCTACTATAGGCTTCCAAACTATGGTTTTACTAGAAAACCAAGCCATGCTAGAAGCCATGTTAAAACCTAGAAGAGTTCCCAGAAAAGTCATGATTAGAAATGTTCTATTACATAATGAATTGAAAGTTTACAAATTGCTACTGTAGCAATAGTGCTTTTCTAAAAGAACAATAATGTTTACATTATCATTAAATTTTCAAGATATATTATAGCAAAACTTTTTTTTTTCTTACTCTAGACATCTGGATACGGGACATTCACAATGGTAATAATCACTAGGGCAATAATTCAGGGAGGCAGACTTATCAACTATTTTCTGTAACATGCTTTGGATAATCATGTGATTTCACAGTAACTTAGTTTCCTAACACACAGGAAGAACAGTAATAAATTCTTACCTGTTCTGGCATTGCTCCATGTTCAATTCCAGTCTTTAATAATCTGTAGCAATTACCAAACAGATCCCATTTTGTGAGATCATGAGCACTAAAATAAACAAAAAAATGCAAAAATTTTATTCTAGAGTGGTAGAAAATTTAAACTTGAGCACTATTCCATTAAGTAGAAAAAGTAATTTCATTTTCTTGTTGAAGTGAAAAATACCCAAATAGGAAACATTAAAATGTGACAGACAACAAATGAAAAAAAGAACTGATAGTAGAAACCATAAATTTTATACATATAACAGGAGGTTTCTGCTACATGGTTAACCTAAATTCATGTTGCTATATTTACTTTTTGTACTAAAGAATACATTTTAAAATAGATCCATTCTTTTAAAAATAATTAGAAGTTACTTAAAATATGTAACTACTCATATATTTTTGAAAGAAACCTGCAGTAAAATGGGAAGAATATAAAACTAGGGGAAATATGGGCAAGCTCATATCTGCAATACAGCTATTTAAGTAGGCTGAAGACTTCTGAATGAAAACATTTTAATTCTTATGTGCTCTACTATGAAGATAGTTGTTTTGACTACAGCTGTCTACTTTTATACTAAATGACAAAAAAATTTTTTTTTTTGTCTTTTTGAGACAGGGTCTTCTTGTAGCCCCAGCTGTCCTGGAACTCACTATGTAGACCAGGCTGGCCTCGAATTCACAAAGATCTGCCTGCCTCTGCCTCCTAAGTGCTGGAATTAAAGGCATGTGCAACCATGCCAGGCAATGACAAATTATTTTTTAAAAGAAAAGTTTAGTTCTACATAAAAATTCCAACACATTTACTTGTATGTAAAGAAAAGGATTGGATTTCTTTCATTGATTCATCCGTCCATTCATCCAGACAGGATCTCAATTGCTGCTATATTACCCAAAAATTGGTCTTGATCTCCTGAGGTAAAGACATCTTTTCCCCTTAGTGTATCAAGTAGTTAGTATTACAGGTAAGTTTGTACTACCACACTCAGTTAAAAAGCACACATTTCAGAAACTGCTATTGAAATGTGAAGAATTCATTAAGAGCTACAACTAGATTTTCTTTTGACAGCAAAATTCTGTTTATCTTCCTCCATGGAGAAAATAAGCCTACTTGAAGGGATAAGTGAATTATAATTTGAAAGCCTTTTTTTTTCTTTATTGAAATTCAATTGTTCTATCTATCCAGTAAGAGAGCAGTAATAAGCAAAAGTCCACGGGTATAACTTTTATGACTTTTCTCTGAAATCTTTTCTCATTCATTTAATTTGATAAATAAGGAATGTACTATACATATTCATCATATATACAGTTTTGAAATATGTAAATTTTATGGAATGGCTAAAGAAATCAACAATGGTCTTATTTTTTTCTTTTTCATTGACAAAAACACACTGTTTACATTTATCATATATTTAAAATATGTAAATTGTAGGATGGCTAACTAGACCTAATTAACATAGGCATCATTTGACACTATTTCTTGGGTGAAGAACATCTAAAATCTATTTTGAGCAACATTCAAGAATATATTGCTGGGGCTGCAGAGAATCCTGGTTCCCAGCATCCACATGGAGGCTAACAATCATCGGTAAATTCAGTTCAAGGGGATCCAATGATCTTTTCTGACCATCAAGGACATTGTATGACATGAGTGCACTCATATACATGCTGGCAATACACTCACATACACACACAAAATAAAAACAATACACAAAAGATTTTTTTTTTTGACTTTTTGAGACAGGGTCTCCCTGTAGCCCCAGCTGTCCTAGAACTCACTATGTAGACCAGGCTGGTCTTGAACTCACAAAGATGTGCCTGTCTCTGCCTCCCAAGTGCTAGGACTAAAAGCATGTGCCACCACGCCTGGCTCTAAACAAAATATTTTTAAAAAAGAATATATTGCTTTTATATTCATTATGTTATTCATCAGGTTTATTCAATATATCCTTTCTATCTAATTGAAATTTTGCAATTTTAAGGCAACATATATAACATTCCCATGCCATCAATTGAAAAGTAACTTTAAAATGCTAGCTTATTGTTTGTATATTTTGTTAAATATGGATTGATTTAAGCATTCAATACATTAAATGATTAATTTTCCCTACATTAATAAAAATCCTACACCTTCAATAACTAAAAAATAAAAACAATTATGCAGAGAAAATTTGAAAGATGAGGAAAATTGATGCTATATTTCAGTATTTCTCAAAAAGGTCTCATTGTTGTAAGAATGTCAAACATTCCATTCAGTTTGTATATGTTGGCTAGAATGTTATTCCATAAATCTACATTAAATAATAAATATGACATACTTGGGACTGGAGAAGATGGCTCAGCAGTTAAGAACACTGACTGCTCTTGCAGAGGTCCTGGGGTCGATTCCCAGCACCCATATGACAGCTACAAACTGTCCTTAACTCCAGTTCCAGGGGAATCTGAAACCCTCTTCTGACCTCCACAGCATTGCATGACATGGGTGCAGTCACATTCATGCAGGCAACATACTTATACACATAAAATAAAAATAAAATATTTTAAAAAATGACATACTTGTGGAAAGAAGTTAATCGCTTTAAGGTGGAAAGAACATTGTAAATATCATCGTCATCAGCTTCTTCACCCTAAGCAAAAAAGCAAAGATGTCTTCACTTTCATAACAACTCAAATTAACATTAAGGTCTATTAATACTTAACAGTTCAAAGAAAAATTTGTTACATAAATAGTATAGATTTAATGTATAAATAAGAAAAAAAACTATAACCCTTACACCTATACATAACCAACTACTGCAGCCTCAATAATGTGATAACCATGACTTTATATGTTTTTCTAATAGTATATGATAGATTCCCTGAAACTGAAATTGCTTGGGCAAGTATCTTCAATTCCCCCCATCCTTCTCATTTCCATTCTCCCTCATGAATGTGTAAATCTGAGCTGTATACCACTAAGATAACTCAATCCCTGAATTATTTCAAAGATTTTACTGATTACTAGTTAACTTTGTAGCGTGAGAAAAATTGCAGTGCAAAATCATGTTGTGTCAAACAGTATAAAAAATTATTTTTAAAAAGATCAGCTATGCTCCTAGCCTGCACTCCTATCCTCAGGCCTCTTGGGGTAAGTCTATAGCGCAGGCCTCCGCGCCTTGACTCCCCCAGCCACATTCACCCTTCCATGTCCCCCGCTGTCCCCTACTAGTTTGGGCCCTGCGCCATTCCTAGTCTTGGGGCCCCAGACACCAGGGGAACCAATACTGCTTCCTGATCCTTTTCACCCAGACCAACTTACTGCCTTCCTTGGGCCCCAGGAGCACGGCTTCTGGACCTGGCCCCGCCCTCACCTCCCTCTACTTCCTTGGTCCTGCAACACCCAACAGCTTCTTTCTGGGGCTGACAGCCTCTTTCTGGGGCTCCGAGGCTTACCTTTCCTCTCCCTGATCCTTTGCATCCAGTACAACCCAGC
>NW_008345581.1:1074379-1074961 GCF_000622305.1 Nannospalax galili
GTGGTCATCTGACCTCTTGATCAAGGAGGCCAAGGTGACCCCAACAGACGGACTTGAACTAGTGTCCAGTCTATAAAGAGGAGATTCAACACAGAGGAATCATTTCCTCCATGCTTCCAAGAGAAACCAACAATGGTTGAGCAAAACCTTTGACTTATCTTCACATAGATGGAACTGGTAAAAGAAAGGAGCCAGGAGCTCCTCCCAAGCCCATGTGATGCCTTAGGAACAAATCCTCAATTGACCTTAATTGTAACAATAAATTGAGTTATTTGGGCCAACTATATGGTCTTAAACACCCAAAAGGAAAGTATAACCAAAAATTAAAATAATAAGTATATTTCTTTAAGAATCCAAAAAATTGTATTTCTCAGACATTAGACTTAAGTCCAGGTAAAACGTTATTTAGACAATTATTTCTTAGTAATTATTTTGTTCTTAACAGAAAAAATACTGCTCAGGTATAAGGCTTCAAATCTTGGTCTCCAATACTATAGTGCCCAGCTACAGCTGCTATTGTTCTAAAATGATGACTAAGTTTATTTTACTTTCTATCTACTGATTCTAGCCACTCCAACAGCT
>NW_008345581.1:1075805-1118714 GCF_000622305.1 Nannospalax galili
AAGGGAATGATTTACATAACCCAGTTATTCTGATAATCATTAGTCAAAATTATTATATAAGTACTCATTAACTTTAGAACAAACCTCTTGCAGCAAGTCTTCCACAGAATGATTGAATCGATCCACGAACTCATCAATCAGCTGGCTCCGGGCTATATCAACTCTGTTCTGGATGGTATACTCTTCACTGCATAAGATGCTGTAGGTTTTACTGCAGGCTTCTAGAACATCTGATTCGACATGTTTCTCAACAACAAACTTAATCTGTTTTAATAAAGCATCCAGATGCTGAGGAAGAAGGAAAGAAATGCTGTAACTTTCAGATTAATAATGAAAAATTGAAAATCAGCATGTGTCAAAACACAAATATATGATGATAAAATGAAAACACAAAATTTAGTTCTCAAACTACTCTAATAGCAGGATCTCAATTTCTGAGTGTCTTACCTTTTCCATTCTACCTGTGCTGTAGATTTCTAGGTCAAAGTACTGTGGAATTTGTAGCAAGTTTGCTACTTTCTCGGCATCTGCAGAATACTAGAGGAAGCAGCAAAGGAAAAGAAAACAACCAGTAACTACTTTAATAGTATGTTGAGAGTAAACTCAGAGGTATATAATCATAAAATTGAAAATGACATATACCTTTGACAGTAACATAGGAAGTGTAATGATAAAATGCTCAGTTAATTTGTTTCTATCATCAATCTGAGTTTTCCTTTCTTTGGCCGTTAGCACCTAAAATAAATTGAAATGGTAAAAGAGTATCATATGATAATTCAAAAATCTATTATACAGAATGAGGAATCATTGGCAGATGACAAAACCAAAAAATTTATGAACTACTGAAATAAATATAGCCATTTTGATGCAAGATTATTTAATACAAATGACTTCCTAATTACATAAACTATTTCAAATCATTAAAATTACAAAATACTTAGGAAGTCAAATTAAAACTGTTAGGCTAAAATTACTATCTTTGAAATACATTTTTTGAAACTGGTAGTTAGCTTGATTAGATTCACATTCTTTCTTGCCAACACCAAGTTCAAGAATATTTCAATGGTAGTGGTCTCTCTTTGAGCAATGCTAACTTCAATCAGTATGTTCAAGTGATCTGACAGAACTTATGCATTACAAAATTCCTAATCAATTTTTCATGTTATTACAAGCTATTGATAAGTGTTGCCTACCTTTATTATTTCTTTTGGGTGACAGAATAGTAATATTTTAATTCTATTATTTGTCCATTTATTACTAGTGACAAGTCTATTGAAAGTTACTACCCCAAATATAGTATCTAGAGACCAATAAAGAAAACTAGACATATGTGCCCTTTTTATATGATGCAATATTAAGTATAAAATATACCCCTGCCCAAAAAATCTGTAACTTGATCTGATCAAGCCTTTAAGAAATACCTTTCAGATTATAGAGAACTGATGGAAAGAAAATTTAAAAAGTGATATAAAATAATAGTAACATAAACACCATTTATTTCTCCTTTCAAATCCTTTACTTTTTGTTTCCTTTTTTTGGGACTCTGTTGTAAAGAATATGTATATTAAGGTCATATTTTCCCAATGTATTAACATAGTTTTCTTTATAACTTTTATTTTTACTTTTATCATTAAATCCGAATCAGTTTGACAATTTCTGGATTTTTGTTAGAATCTTTCCCTACATTCAAATTCATCATTATTTTTGATATTTTTTGATATTCAGTATCACCCATTTTGCTACTCATTATCTTTGTGTCTCAAGTCCTTCCTGTTTCTCCTTTATTGCCTTTACTTTCTTTGAAGTTGAACCTTTTAAAAAATATTTACTGTATGATTTATCTTGAGTTTTTCTTTTGAGGAATGAATGACTGCCCCAGGAATTACAGTACACATTCTTTCAATTGCTTTCAGGTTAATGCTAAATTAATTACAGCAACGAATCTGCTCTAAAATAGTTCCGCACGATTCTTCTTTTGTGTTATTACTGCCACAAAGTTTTCTACACACAACAGTGCTGTTACTTCCTTAATGGGACAAGAGTTGTGGCACATGCCTTTAGTCCCAGCACACAGAAGGCAGAGATCCGGGGAGATCTCTGTGAGACTGAGGCAACCTGGTCTACATGGTGAGTTCCAGGCCAGCTGTGGCTAAAGGAAGACCCTCTCTCAAGAAGTCAAAAAAGGAAGAAAAAATACACACCATGCCCAACTACAGAGTCTTTTATGTCCATTTATGGATCACCATCCTGTGGTATTCCTATGGCTTAAAAGTCTTAATTCAGCCTTTCTTATAAGGCAGGTCTTCTAACAACACATGCTCTCAACGTTTCTTTTTTATTTGTTCATCTAGAAATGGTGCTATACTCCTTGATTTAAAATTTTTGCTTAAATTGTATGCATAGTGTGAGTGTATGTGTATGGGGGTGCAAACACCTGTGTATATGTGGAGGCCAAAGGTCAATGCCAATTGTCTTCCTCAATTTGCTCTCTACCTTATTTTTTGAGACACAGGTCTCACGATGAAGCTGTCACTGGCCTAGAAATCTCTATGTAAACCAGGAGAACTCATAGAGATGCCCCTGCCTCTGTCTCTAAAGTGCTGAGATTAAAGGTATTTGCCACCATGTCTGGCTCTCTTGTTCTTTCTCTCCTTTCTTCCTTTAAAACAAAACAAACCAGAACAAATTAAACAAACTAAAATCAGGGTCTCCCTGTAACTCCAGATAACCTGGAACTCACTATGTAGACCAGGCTGGCCTTGTTCTGACAGAGCTCTATCTGCCTCTGCCACTTCTTCAATTTTGAAAGATACTTTTACTGGGCTTAAAATTCTTGGTTGGCATTTCTGCTGCTTTGACTTCCAGCCACCACTTTTCTGATTAGGAATCAACTGGTAATCCTACTGCTGTTGCCTTTTATGAGTTGGTTTTTTTTTTTCCAAGATTATTTGGTTTTACTTTTGTTTAAGAGTTTATTTTTATTTTAAGCATGGGTATTTCGCTTGCATGTATGTACATATGTATGCCCATGCATACAATGCCTGTGGAGGCCAGAAGGGGGGGGGTCGGATGATCTCCAACTGGAATTAAGGATGGTTATTAGATGCCATATGTGTTTTGGGAATAGCACCTAGCCCTGTTTTTGCTTTTTCAATACTGTGATTACTGTGCCCAGGTATGGACCTTCTGTGTTCCCCTGAAACCTGTTTTTTTTTTCTTTTTGAGACAGGGCCTCCCTGTATCCTCAGCTGGACTGGAACTCCCTATGTAGACTGGACTGGTTTCAATCTCAGAAATCTGCCTGCCTCTGCCTAACACGTGCTGGGATTAAAGGTGTGCCCCACTATGTGGGCTTTCTGCTTGGGTTTTGTTAAGCTTGTCTTTAGATCTGTCAATCAATTATTTTTTGTTTTTTTAAATCAAAGTTGGGAAGTTTGGGGCAATTATTCTGTTCAAGTACTCTTCTTCCTTTTTTCCCCCCCATTGGAATTATTATTACATGTTATTTCGAATTTCTTGATGTTGCACATGTTTCTGGAGCTCTGTTCATTTTTCTACAAACCCTGTTGATCAAGATGGATAATGTCCATCTTCATCTTTTTTTTTTTCTTTTCTTTTTTGGTCATCTTGTGGTTTGGATCTTAAATATTTTCCTCTAAAATCTCACACACTGATGATTTAGGTGCCCCAGCTGATGTAGACTGTTGGAGATGATAGAAACTTCAGAAAGTAGAGTCTAAGGGCTGGGTTTTAAAGCTCAGCAGCTAAGAGCACTGGCTGCTTTTGCAGAGGACCCAGCACCCACATGGCAGCAAATGACTGTCTGTTAACTCCAGTTCCAGGGTATCTGATGCCCTCTTCTGACCTCGAAGTGCATTGCAGAATATGGGTGCACTTACATACATGCAGGCAATACACTGATACACTTAAAAATAATAAATATTAAGAAAAAAGAAAGTGGAGTCCAGTTGGATGAAGTAGGTCAATGGAGAGCATGCCTCCAGTGAATATATTAAAGAATACACAGGGATCCTAGCTTTTTTCTCCCTTGTGGTTTGTTTTTCGGCCATCATGAGGCAAACAAGAACCCCCTATTCCCTTGATGTTCTACTCTACCCCAGGCCCAAATGCAACACAGACAAATGATCATTGACTGAAATAAAAACTGGGGGCTGATGTATCAGAAACCAAACATCATGGAGTGAACAAACAGTATGGTTTAGATGTAAAGTTTCTCTAAAGAACATAAAACACACTTTCAAAAAAGGTTAAAAATCTATTGCTATTATATTATTATAAATGCGTACTTTTTCAGAAAAATTAGTCTATACAGGTGTTAAACTACCTTAGTTTCTAGAGTGCGTGATAAGGTTGTAAGATATGCATCTCTACATCCAGAAATTTTTTCAGTTGGATATTTTTGATAATTTTTTTTTGATTTTAGATTTATTATTTGTGCAAAAAGAATTTTCCTACCTTTCGACACCAGAGAAGAAATAGTTGCGCCATTGGTGTATATCTTAACTCATCTAAATGATGCCTATATTGTTAGCCATCTATTACAGATAAGGAAACTAACATGCGGATGCACAAATATTCATTTATACAAAGATTACAGAGATTACATAGCTGATAAACAGAAGAGCTTACAAATTGCAGTTTGCCTCCTGAGCCTTTATGTACTTCTAACTATACTTAAAAGTACTACAGTAGAAGCAGGTACAAGTAGTAGGAGAGTATGAAGCAAAGACTGCATTTGTAGAACTTGGGTTTAGCAAACAATACACAAAGATGAAGCATTAGAGGCATGTTATCATTTGGAAAAAAAGATCATGCTTTTAGGGATACAAACACCAGTAAAATGTAAAAATGTTTTAGACAGTTAATTACATTATAAATGAATGCTGCTGTAGATGTCCCACTAATTGAAAACTTACTCTCTTGCCGGTACCTCTTCCCACTGGAGGATGTGCCTCAGCAGCTTGACGAATTGTGCAAACCATTAGCTCTATAAGAGCACTCTCTTGACGGTCAGACATTGCTAAGGGGAAACAAAATACATGAGTATAAGTAGATAGTTTTATAACCATATACTGAAATGAACACAATGATTTAAAAATTGCAAACACATATTACTTATTAGAAATGAAATTAGGATCTAGTTTTGGTATTTTCTTTCTCTTTAAGAAAAATAAGTGGTTTATGTCTTTGTCAAACAAGAAAAAAATTGATAAAGCAAAGACTCCGGTCTCTTCTAATGACCTACTCCTGAGTAAGACAATGCTAAAATTTTACTGTATTTTCTTCTATGTCATTTCAAAGCTTATATAGTAAGAGTTTTTCTTTTATTTTTATTTTTTGGCCTTTCAATAAAAAGATTATGCTATATATTTAAAAACTTAACAGTATAGTTTAATGACTTTCAGGTCAATACATACATATAGATATCCTAACTTTACCACACAATTTACACAATATGAGTTAGTTAATCTCCTAATGATTTAGTCAAATTATTTCTAAGAGTTTTGTTTTGATTTTTCTTTTTTTTTTTTTTTGATACAGATCCTGTAGTCCCTGCTGGCCTGGAACTCACTATGTAGACCACACCAACCTTGATTTCAGAGAGATCTGTCTGCCTCTGCCTCCTAAATGCTAAAGTTGAAGGCATTTATCACCATACCTGGCTATTTCTAAGGTTTTAAAAAACATTTATTTATTATTTTTATGTGTATGACTGCTTTGTCTGAATGTATGCATATCACCTGTGTGTAGTGCCTGCAGAAGACAATAGAGAGCATTTGATCTCCTGGAATAGGAGATACAGTTTTGAGATGCCATGTAGTTGCTAGAAACCAAACCTGGGTCTTCTAGAAGAACAGCACATGCTCTTAACTGTTGAGCTGTCTTTCTAGCCCTTTTACCTGTCTTTGGCATCATAAAAAAATGTTCCAATAAAGCATCATTAATACATATGTTTACATAACTATTAAATTTCTAAAGAATAAAATTGTCCAAGAATGGGAATAATGTGCTCAAAGAGAAAAATATTGCTTGTAACAAGTCATGATTATTTATTGTAATTTATATACCAAAGAAAATAATGATGTTAGGTTCTTCACTGCCTACAGGGATAGAAATTACAAACACCTTTAGCTTTTCCAGTCCAGTGGTTGTAAAATAACATTTCACTGTTACATCTACCTGCCTATCCCTGGATTGCTGGAATTAAAGGCATGTACCACCACACCCAATTTCTCCCTTTCTTTCTTTGAGATGAGGTTTCAGGCTGGTCTTGAACTCATGGAGGTAAGTGATTTTTAGTCTCTGAAGTAGCTGGGTGTGGGAGATAGGCTTGAGCCTGGAGAGGAAGTCCTAATGACAGCCATAGAGGGCCTGAGGCAATGGCCCAACTGCTGGAGCCACTATCTCTCCATTTGGCAAGTCATAGAGCTGACTTAAGGCTTGCCACTCCCTAGTCGCCACCCCTTGAAATTCCAGGTTGTGGTTTATCTACAGCTTGCAGCATGTGGGCATAACAACAGCCATGGCCACATGATTTACTGGAACCAGGGCTGCCCATATATGGCACAGTCATTGTATCCCTGTCTGATTGGTCCAGGGACCCTATATAAGATTGTAAATTCCTCAATAAAATAGATCTGTGTCACTGAGCCTGGTCTCCTGTGTCTGAATGCGGCTCCGCTGACACAGTCTTACCAGCCCTGGGGTCTGGGATCAGGTGGCGGTGGCTATGACCATGAAGGTGGACCAGCTGGCCAGCTGCAGCGGGATCAACTACATTGACATGCTAAGAGACCGAAACAAAAGTTTCACATTTTCTTGTCGTTATCATCCATTTATGAAAATTTTCTTATGTTAGGGGTATTAACTTTTGTCTTCTGAATGGCATACTCTGTCTTCTGCCATGTGTATCTTCATGGAGTCTTTTGTTAAAAAGACTTTGAAGATTCATAAAGTCATATCTGTCTTCTTTTGTTTTATGGCTTCTGAGTTTCTTATATAGCCCTTCAAACATCTCTCTGTTCTAGAGATTCTAGAAATATATATTTTTGTTTTCTTTGAATTTCTTTTTCTTACCCTTCTTTATTTTGCTCCCTCCCTTTTTCTTTTTCACTTTCATATCTTTAACCTGTCTGGCATTTATTTTGGATGACAGTAGGAAATATGGCATTAAATAAACAATTACATCTGCACTGATGTTAAATACTCCAGAGTTACATACTAAATCTAAAAGTCATTTAAAAAACACACTTTAAAGCTGGGTGTGGTAGCACACGCCTGTTAATACCAGAACTTGGGAGGCAGAGGCAGGTGGATCTCTGTTGAGTTCGAAGCCAGCCTGATGTACATAGGGAGTTCCAGGCCACCTAGGGCTACAAGGAGACCCTGTCTCAAACAGACCAAAACAACAACACCCCCACCTCCCACCAAACACTATAAGGTTCTCAATCATGCTTTAGTTTTTATTATAGCAGGTTAAAAATCTAATTGTTAAAACGTAACTTAACTATGTAACCTAAATTCAACAAGTAAGTTTCCTCTAACCAGCTTCTTTTAGTTTTTGTGATTTGTATAATGCCAACAGAAAATAATTTGTCATGCACTTTCAATATACAAGCAACTATCATAAATAGTTTAGTTATTAACTTGTACATTCATAAATAGGAACCAATAACTTCATACTGCAGATGAGGAAAACAGGTCAAAATAGCATTTCAAAGTAGCCTGACTCTTGACAGCACTCTTAAGCACCATGTAACACTATCTTTATTTTACATTAAATTTTTGTGATATTTATACAATAGTATGATGCTATCTAGATCTCATCCTCATCTGTACCTCCCTCCATTGTTCCCTGCCCCATTTAATGCACTCAGCTTTGAGACTGTGTTTCATTTAACAAAACGTGATTTTCTTGACATAAATCATATATTTTCCCTTTGAATTTGTTACTATGTATTTTAAAGTATATATTTTTAAGTAAAATTTGAATAATTATTTCTCCTTCCTTGATTTAATTTATACTTTTAAATGTAGAAGATGAAAAAAATGTAGGGATTACAAAGAACTAAGTATAGATTTAAAGAAAAAAATTGAGACTATGACATTTAAGTTTATATTATTTTCAATGAATAGAAACAATAGGAACAACAAAAAAAGCAAAGACACCCACCCTTGTCCTTTAGTCTATACCAAAATTGTCCTATAGTATGTACATATGTCTTAGTTCAATCATTTTTTAAAGTATTTTCATTATTGTAGGAAAAACACAGGCATTTTAGCTTGTTTTGGGTAAACATATGAATAATTTCAAGTTTTCCAATGACATATCATTGGATCAACACATAATGATACAAAGAAGAATTTTACTCAGCAACATTTTGTTTCTTCCAATTCTAGATTCTTAATTTTTCACATTTGATCAGGAATAAAGGAATTATAAGTTTGCCCATGAATGTAATTTATTTAAGAAGAAAATCTGGTCATTTGGAAGGAAAAGAGA
The DNA here is from genome assembly GCF_000622305.1 of Nannospalax galili. Classification (NCBI taxonomy): domain Eukaryota; kingdom Metazoa; phylum Chordata; class Mammalia; order Rodentia; family Spalacidae; genus Nannospalax; species Nannospalax galili. The sequence continues at coordinate 1,084,330 of NW_008345581.1, forward strand.
GAACAACATCTCAAGAACAGAAACATTTTCCTATTATAACAAATGATGCCGTTAATTATGTTAATTGTCATTTGAAATTACCTGTCTTGAAACTTTCCCTAAATGGAGAGACAGGATAAGTTCAATTTTAGTTGAGATTTAACTGAAATCCCTTTTGCAACATGATAGCAAAGCCATAAAATAGAGAAAATGAAGCAAACTTTCAATGATAGGTAAGAGCCAAATGACCACACTGATTGGAAATAGGAAGCTACTCATACTATGACTTATTCAATGATTACAACTCTTCTCTGTCTCCCCCCACCCCCAAGGTCTTCTAAGATTATAGAGAAATTTATCTATTTTCCTTGTATGGTTTTATTATGGTTTTACTTTTGGTTTTGAGATGGTCTCCCTGTAGCCCCAGCTGGCCTAGAACTCCCTATGAAAAGATATGCCTGCCCCCACCTCCTGAGTGCTGATATTAAAGGTCCCCGCTACCACATGTAGCTAACTTTCTAACTTTTGAGAACCCTGTTCACACATCTCCATCTCCTAAGTATTGCTTTCAGTCCTATCACCTTCTTGGCTACTTTCTTTACTACCACTGAAAATAAATATTTTCAAAGTCATAAATGAAAAACAAGTCATTAGCTATGTGCGGTGGGGCACATCTGTAATCCCAGCATTTAGGTGGTGAGGCAGGATTTTAAGGCAAACTTGTAATACACAGACAAGACCTGTTTAAAAAAAAAACAAAAAAACCAGAAACAAAACAAGAAAACCCCCAAACCAAAATAAACAAATTCTAAAAGGTCTTTGTGAAATTATCAAAACAGTATATACTAACCCTAGCTCAGCAATGTTATTAATTTCTTGAACAGTCTCTTTACTGAACTTATAAATGGTATGATTATCTCCTATTCTTTCTAGAACTCTCTCTTGCCCTTTCTGCTTTTGTCTGGTGTCCATCTTTCACTCAGCCACAGGCTCTTTTTCTTCATAAGCCATCCTCCTATTTTACATTTTTACTACTGTTTCCCATATAAACCACTGTAACAATTACATATCCATTCTTATGCTTACTTTAAAATATGAAATGGATTGCATTACTCACCTGGTTAAAATCCTGATACCCTAATTATACTGAAAAGGAATTAAATAATTGCACTAATGAACTAAAATATTCTACATCATCTGACCTCTGTGTTCCAGCTCACCTTGCACCACTGGCTCCTTATCTTATAGTTGCTGCAGTTCTTAGAACTGAGTCATTAATGCTTCTGACACTCTGTACTTGCTAGTCTACTATCCAAACAGTACTTTATGACACTTTCTTCATTTTTTCCCGCTTTCCCTGTATAAAAGTAAGCTGCATATGGGCAAAGAGTTGATCTAGTTTAATATGGTACCCTCAATATTGTACCCTTAGCACTTAGGGTAATATTTGGTATATATATAAAATAGTAAATATTTTAAAAAGTTAATTATACTTGTTTTGAGTTTTTTTTAATTAAAAATTTAAGATAAACTAAAAAATTAATTTTTACATGTATGTGTGCCTATTTGTCTGCATAGGTACCATACACATGCAGAGCACATGGGGGCCAGAAGAGTGTATTGGATCCCCTGGAACTGGGTGTTGGGAACCAAACCAAGGTTCTTTGGAAGAGCAGTAAGCACTCTGAACTACTGAACAATCTCTACAGTACCTTTTTTAAATTAAAAAAATTATCTATTAATTCATTTATGTATTTATTGTGTGTGTTCATTGGTGTGTACACAAGCGCCACAGGCGCACATAGGGTCAGGGGCCATTCTTGGGAGTTGTTCTCTCCTACCACCTTGTGTTCTCCAAGGATTGAACTTAGGTCCTCAGACCTACATGCAAGTGCCCCTTCCCACTTAAGTATCTTGCTGTCCCTGAAGGTTTCTTTTATTTACATTATCTTCATCCATCAATTGAGTCACAGAATTTTAGTATTAGCAAAGGTCCTCATATTATAGCTCAAGAAGCTGAAATCTAGAAGTTAAATGAGCTCATCATGGTGTGCTTGCTATATAGTGTTACATTAAAAACTTACCCACTCTGTATTTTACTGTAGAATACACACATGCACGCACACATACATGTACCTTTGAAATACATGCAACTTATAAGTACTACAGGACATTTTTAAGGTTACTGTGATTAAATTGGTGTTGCTAGTCTTTTGCCATGTGCACCTCAAAATTTTAGTTCTATATCTCTACCATTTAACTAGGCTTTTCATCTCTGGAAATCTAACACACACACTCTGTCAATCTAAAAAAAAAATTTAATTTCCGATTAGTTTCAAAATAAGCTTCTGTTAGCATTTTAGTAGCATAAAATATAGCAAAACACCAGGAGAGAAGATCTACATACCATTTCATGCAAGGATTTGTGTGTGTCACAGCATACATATAAAAAAATGTATGAACAAAGTTACGTGGACACAGTACTGCCATTTGTTCTGCCTATTTCTGAGGATTTCCCTATATAGATCTAATCATAACCTTAAATTGTAGTCCACTTTAAAAAAAAAAAGCTTCCACCTTATAAGACACTCTCTAGTTAGAACCAGACTAACCTATCTAAAAAGTCAGACTAAACCAAGGTCTTTATTAGAAGTCAAAGAAATTCTATGTCAATTTAAGCCACAATAAAACATCTAATGCAGTTGTATTTGAACAAGCTAAATTCATCTAGATCACATAGATGACTGAAAGATAATTATTGTATATTGATTTGTATATCTTGTTTACACAAGACTAAAAGTTAATAATACCAAAGCATACCACCTTGGTTCTTTTTCTTTTAATTTATATCCCTCATCTCCCTACGTAGAAATAACCTTAAAACAAAGGAAGGGATTGCCGAGCGTGGTGGTGCATGCCTGTAGTCCCAGCACTTGGGAGGCAGAGGCAGGCAGATCTCTGTGAGTTCAAGGCCAGCCTGTTCTACATAGTGAGTTCCAGGACAGCTGGAGCTACAGGGAGACGCTGCTTCAATAAGACAAAAGGAAAAAAAAAAAGAAGGGGAATAAACAAAAATTGAGTTGGAATCAGAAATGAGAAGGTATGACCCCCTTATAGTAATTTAATAATTTTATGGCTATGAGCAAGAGAAAGGAAATACCACTCTTTCCTGTGACAAATCTCTTTAGTTAAAATGTGGCTGGGTAGCAGAAAGGAATAAGAAAAGGAATTGCTTTAACAGGGAAGATATTATGATTAGTTAGAAACAGAATGGATGAAGTCAATGAAATAAGCAGAAAATATATTAGTAAAATAAAAAGGGGAAAATGCAGAATTTATATTCACATTCCTATGATCACAAAAGTGAAAAGATTTCAGAGTACAGACGAGTTTGACTTACTGAGCAGAGGCTCCTGTCAACTTAATAACAAGGTAATTTTCTTAAGAGTATCATGGAAAATATTTGGGATATTTTAAGTTTAAAAAGTTTTCTTATTATCTTTAATTTCTAAAATTAGTTTTGCATGTGTGCATGCGCTTATGGGAGGCCTACCTCTCCTATCATGTAGGCCAGGAATGTACTTGGTTGGGTTGTCAGGCTTGGGAGTAAGCACCTTTATCCATGCATGTCCATTCATGCCACACCTCAAAGGGCATCTTAAATCACTTTACAGGCACATGTCTTGGACTGATATCTCTCTCTCTCTCTCTCTCTCTCTCTCTCTCTCTCTCTCTCTCTCTCTCTCTCTGCTATTTCTTTACTAAATTTGTAAAGCTAGAATAGACAACATCTAAGTGTCACTGCTTGCAAAGAAACTAGGGGAAGGGAGGTAATCTAATTAAGACTTTTGGGGAGTCAAATGCAGGGATGGTCTATTTGACTCTTATAAATCTCAAAGGGTTGAAATACAAAGGAAGAGTAGGGAAATACAATACAGAATCAACACTATATTACTGTTTAAATTTTACAACTGTGTAAGTTATATAAAAAATATTTTCCACCATGGAGAAAAAGACATGAAGGATCAGAAAAAAATGGAGGAAAATAAGTTACAAATAGTTAAACATCTGAATCTAACGCTGGACATAAAGCATGATGGTTCCTGTACTCTCAGCACTTGGGAGTCTGAGGCAGGAGGATCCTAAGTTCAAGGATAACCTAAGTGAGTTCTAGGCTGGCATAGGCTACAGACAACCTCAGAAAAACACACAAAAAATCTGAATCTATACTTTTTTTTGATTGAGAAGTCCATGTGTAATCTATTATAAACCCCACTTACATCACAATATTACCTACATTGTAGGACTTCTGTATCGAGTAAATGGATTAGGAGTTCCTTTTACAAAGCACTTTTGTGGGCTACTTTGAATACCTAGCTACATACTGAACAGGTGAAAGCATTGATAAAGAACTAACAGTATAACAAGTTTTAGAGTAGAATTTGTTTACTAAAAAAAATGTACCCATTTTGCTGGGCATGTAACAAACATGTAAAAAAGATAGATATCTCAGAAGTTATTAAATGATTATCATTTCCCCTACATTTCCTTTTCTTTTGCTCCCTTTTCAAACAAGGTTTCCCTGGAGCCCCAGGCGGCCTAGAATTCCCTATGTAGACCAGGCTGGTCTCAGTCTCACAGAGATCCACCTGCCTCTGTCTCCCAAGTCCTGGAAATAAAGGTGTGTACCACCACACCTAGCTCTGATCTCTGATTTCCCCCAATTTTTATTTTATTTTATTTTAAATGCTGGGTACTGAACCTAGGGCTTCTGTTATGTAAAGTAAGTGCTTTGCCACTGAGCTGTACTTTCAGCCTTGATTTTATATATATGTGTGTGTGTGTGTGTGTGTGTGTGTCTATGTATGAGCATGTGTATCTCAAAAAACTGTGGGGCTCACACATGGTAGAACATGCACTCAGCATATGCAAGGCCTTAAGCTCAACCCCCAAAACTAGAGAGAAAGAGAGGAATAAGGGGAGAAGGAAAGGCTGAGAAGGAGGAAGAAAGAGAACGCTGTACCAAGGCTTCTTTTCAAGTTTACAGAAAAATAAAACAAAAACTGTTCTCAACAAAGATATATGACATGCTTACATTTATTTTTAGAAGTGATCTATAACAGAATGGTATGATTATCAATCAAAACATAACAAAATGAAATCAACTTTTCAAAATACTATACCTTCCTCTCCTTGAACAGGTTCTTCTAATAGCAACTCTGTCATACATTCCCAATCTTTCAACAGTTCTTGAGAGCTCTCCCACAAACTGTCCACCAAGTAGGCTGCATGTTCATGTAACTAAAATTAACAAATTGAGTGTGACTAAAGAACATTTAATAAAGAAACTACTTACAATTCTATGAGTTGTTATTTTCTTCACAATTCAAATGGCCTGGTCTCAATGGTTCTAAAAACTATTCCAATTAAGGATAATATACATATTCACATTCTATGATGTGGATACAGTGGAATCAGTTAATTTTTAATGTATTAACAGTAGTTAAAATTAAGGATCTTCTAGTCCAATGCCATCATTTGCAGATGAGGAAACTGAGGATAGATAATTAGAATTCCTGAAATCACAAGGGGAATCTGGGCTACTTTTCACTATTCCTAATCATCTCCTCTCAATCTCTTTTTCTCTGTGTCTATGCTGTCTGTGTGAGTGTGAGTGTGCACATGCCATGGAGGTCACAGGACAACCTTGGATGTTACACCTCACTATCCACCTTGCTAAGACAGCTTGCTCTTGTTTATTGCTGTGTAGGACTGGCTGGCTGACTGTGAGCTTATAATGATTCTCCTATGTCTACTTCCCATCTCACTACAGTATTGGGATAACAGATGTATACTACTGCATCTGACTTGATGTGGGTTCTGGGGGTCTAAATTCAGGTTCATGTAATTGTATGCCAAGCATTTTACCATCTCCCCGACCCTCTTTTTGCTTTATTAAGGAAATTAACCTTTTTTTTTTTTTTTTCAGAAATTCCACTGAAATTTTAGTACCACCTTTACCTCACATCCCTGTCATCTTGGTCAAGGCCAAACATTTAAGTTCCTTCCACTCTCTTTTCTATTCTAATCTGTATTTACCTCAACACATCTCTCATCTCACTTTCATTTTCTGTTGGTCATTATTCTCTTGATAATTTTCTTTGGAAACCATGTTCCTACAGTAAATAAACATACTTAAATTTCTCATCCAGTACTTCAACCCAAACTCTCTTCTACATTTAGTAATTAATCCTTAAAGAATATTGTATTACTTAAAATAAGCTCTTTAGGGAAGATAAATAAAGCGATGTTGGCATTGCTCCAGTTGCTGAATATTAATACTTTTCCACCCTTGTATGAATGCTCTTCCAATTCTGAGGCTAGCCCACTGCTGAGATTATACTTTTTAAGCTATAGACCACAGCTCATTTTGGGGTTCCAACTAATTTAATACACTGAGATGAAGCAGAAAAGAAAAGAGTGGATAGCAAATACAGTGAGTAAATATTAGTCCAATGCAGATGACTGAACCCAGGGCTTTCTGCATATTAAGCAAGATTTCTACTACGCTACATCCCAAATCCTTAACTGTTGTTATAGTTCTCTTGTCAGCAGTGGTATCTCTAAAAGTATACAAGTTACCTTTCTAGATTTACTTGCTATCTTCTGCTGTCTTGGGACATCTGACACTTGAATTGATTCTTTCTCACTCATAACTCTAGTATATTAATTTTGAGGTGAATTTTGATGACTTATATGTCGTTCTGCCTTTCTTGGTAATACTATTCTACTTCTATTGCATTCAAAATATTACATAATGGCTGAAGAAAAATTTCAGAAAAACCACTCATATGCTTATGCAGATAGGCACACACACAATGTTTCTGCGAATATTTCAGAATTCCTCTAGAGTATCACATTAAAAAAATAAATTTTCTATAGGCTACTTTTCATTCTATTAGTATCAGTGTTCTTTTCTTTTTAAACTTTATTTTTTATTTATTTTTATTTATCTATTGGTCTTTTTGAGACAGCGTCTCCTTGTGGCCCCGGCTGTCCTGGAAATCACTATGTAGACCAGGCTGGCCTTGAACTCACAGAGATTTGCCTGCCTCGGCCTCCTGAGTGCTGGGATTAAAGGCGTGCACCACTACGCCCGGCTATTTTTTATTATATGTGCATGTGTGTATTACTTACATGTATGTAAGTGTACCTGTGTTGCACAATGCCCATGGAGGACAAAAGAGGGCACCAGATACTCTGGAACTGGAGTTATGGACAGTTGTTACCTGCCATGTGGGTCCTGGGATTCAAATCCAGGTCTTCTGCAAGAGCAGCAAGTGCTCTTAACCACTGAGCACCATTCCAGCACCAGCATCAGTATTCTTTTTTTTTTTTTTTTTTTTTTTTTTTTTTTAAAATCCCTGTAGCCCCAGCTGTCCTGGATTCACCGTGGAGACCAGGCTGGCCTTGAACTCACAGAGGCATGAGCCACCACACCCAGCCGATCTCTTTTGTTATTTTTATGTCTATTAGTATAGTGCCTGAATGTGTGTCAATGCACCCGTGTCATGCAAATGCCCGCAGATGTCAGAAAGGGCATCAGATCCCCCGGAACTGAAGTTTTGGATGGTTGTTAGTTGCCATGTGGGTGCTGGGAACTGAACCTGGGTCCTCAGCAAGAGCAGCTAGTGCTCTTAACCACTGAGCCATCTCTCCAGCCCCATGCATTTAATTTTCTTAATAATGATTCTCATGTTCATGCTTTAAAACTGAGCTCTGGTATACTATCACCATGCCTATCAGAAATTTTCTTTGCAGTACAAATAATCTGATGGTAGATGCTAATTTCTTTCATAATTTACTCATCTTTTGGACTATAAGGTGATGGTGTAGTGCTGTGATAGATAATTTTTATTGTCAACTTGACTGAATTTGGAATTATACTGGAGCCACACCTCTGGGCTTAGTTTTCAGTGTTTCCAAAGGGAACTGAAGCGGGAAGACCCATTCTGATGTATATAGCATGGCATGGGCAGCAATATTTATCTCTCTGCTTCCTTACTGCAGATGCAATGTAACCAGCTGTCTCATGTTTCTGCTGCCATGCCTTTGATGTCATGATGAACCGTATCTCCACAAACTGTGAGCCAAATAAGTTCTTCCTTCCTTAAGATGCTTTTGTCAGGGAACAACAAAAGTAACTAATAGAAAATTTATACGAAGGAGTAGGGTTGCTGTTGTGATAAACCTGATTAAGTGGTTTGCAGTCCTTTAAAAGTGGTCTGTGGGAAGAACATAGAAGAGTTTGGATCTGTATACAAGAAAAGTCCTAATACTGTAAGCAGAGATTAATGTATCTTTCTTGCCAGAGTGAAAGACCAGAATGTTGATAGAAAGGCAGGCAGGAAAGAATGTGTTCACAAGGTTTCAGAGGCGAATAGAAGTCTTTCAGGGAATGCACCAGAGAATAGAGCTGACAGGGTTACGTGCTTGAAAACAACTACCTAGAGTTAGCTGCCAAGGTGCACAGAGGCCACTATAGCTATGGAAGAAGGGGATGACATCTTGAGCTGGCAGCAGAATCTGACAGCACTGTCCACATAGTGTTGATACTGCAGGTATTTTTTAAAAATGCAAGAGTTAAAGGGTCATAGAAGCTTATACTAAGGATTCAAAATGCCATTAAGGTCACACAATGTATGACAGGGTCAGATTCCTTACAAAGAGGCACTGAGTAGCCATTGTATAGTGCTGTAGTAAAGTCTAAGTTGCAAGAGGAGACCCCAGGATACTGGATATGTAAGAACCATGGGGGTATTTCTCAAGAAAAGCTGTAGGCACAAGGTGAGCTAGCCAAAACGGATGTCAAATCTGTTGCTGGAAGCAAAATTGAAACTCAAGGCTGTTGGAACCCAGAGGATGCAACTCAGATGCTGAAATTATGGTGCAAGATTTGTTCATTGGTTCTTTTCGGTCTGGTATTTACTTGCTATACCACATATCTACTATTTAAAATGGGACTGGTTATTCTGTGCCCTTCTATATTGGAAGTATGTAATTTCATTTTATTGAGTCTCAGAAGATATCTTCGACTTTTCAACAGCACTGAGACTGTTTCAGATATGAAGCATTTTGAAGTTGGAGTGAATGCATTTTGCATTATAAGGACATAAAGCCTTGAGGGTCAGAAGTTGAATATTATGATTTAAAAAACATAATGTGGGGGCTGGAGAGATGGGTTAGCAGTTAAGAGCATTGGCTGCTCTTGTAGGACACAGGTTTGGTTCCCAGCATACACATGGCAGCTAACAACTGTCCTTAATTTCAGTCCCAGGGGATTCAGCACTCTCTTCTCACCTCCTTGGGCATTGCATGCCCAGGTGCACTCACATATATGTAGACAAAACACTCACACACATAAAAAAATTTAGTCATGATGTATTTGGGTATCAACTTAATAATGGGTGGACTTGGGAAAGCTGATCTTCACCATCAACTTGACTGGATTTGGAATCACTGAAGAGGCATACCACTTCTTTTTACTGTTGAGGGTATTTATGGAGAGGTTTAACTGAGGAGAAAAGAACCAACCTTAACGTGGGTGGCACTATCCCATGGACTAGGATTCCATGAGACTAAAAAGGTAAAAATGAGAAAGCAAGCTGAGTACCACCACCATTTCTCACTCTCTCTCTGCTTCTCAACTAAGGGACTATAACCAGCTGTCTCATACTCTTTCTGCTAGAATTCCTTGCCATGATGGACTATATCTCCTCAAACCATGAACCAAAATAAAATGTCTGATTTCCTTAAGCTGATTTTGTCACATATTTGACAAAATTGGACAAAAAGACAAGTAACTAATACAAATGCATTCATTTAAAATCACCAATTAGTTGTTACAAATTCAATGAGTACACCAGAAAGTCAAGATGCTATATTGATTCCTTTTCTTATAAGAGTTTAAAACTCATCAACAAGCTAAGATTGTTGTAAGCTAGAACAATCAAGGATGGTTTGATATTATGGTTAAGAAAACTTGTCTTTGGACACCTGTCATAATCATAGAACATGATAATCTCAAATTAATTTAGACTACTGTAGAGTTATGTTTGAGAAAAAAAGGAAGTTCTAACATGGGTAAGGATAACAAGGATCTATTAGATGTCAAAGACGAAGCTTTGAGAAAAGATTTTGAGGCATTTTCAAAGGCTATTAAGCAGCAACAGCATCAATAGCAAGAAAGCCCTCTGGGATTAAGAAAGAATGGGATTCTTAAAATTGAAAAAATTTGTAAAATGCAGTTGTTGGTAGTATTCTTTTACAAAATCAAAATGAAAATAAGGTCCTGGAAAGCATTTTTGATGTTCTCTAAGAATTATATGGACAAAAAAACTAACTTCAATGACTAGTAACTATGGAGATGGATAATTCAAATTTATTAAAATTCACAATATATCTAAATTGAAGTTGCATATAAATTATATTTATATACTGGTGACTTTATTCTGCTAGATAAAACTATTTAAAAAAATTTTTTTGGGGGGGGGTCTTTTTGAGACAGGGTCTCCCTGTAGCCCCAGCTGGTCTGGAACTCACTATGTAGACCAGGCTGGCCTTGAACTCAGAGCTCCACCTGCCTCTGCCTCCCTAGTGCTGGGATTATAAAAGCATGTGCCACCATGCCCGGCTAACTATAATTTATTTTATAGGCTTTCCTCTAAGCTTGTATATAACACAAAGTAACCTCATTATCATTTAATAATAATTTTCTATGTATATTTTGTTTCATCTTTAATTAGCTTCAAATTTACTTGCAAAGTTTTATCTAGGTTAGCTTTGGTAGATGTTAAACACACACAAGAGATCAGCATATAATGGAAGCTCTAAGGATTCAGTTTATGACAGACCATTTTCTTTTTTAAAAATTTTTGTTTTTGCCAGGTGTGGTGGTGCACACCTTTAGTCCCAGCACTCAGGAAGCAGAGGCAGGCAGATCTCTGTGAGTTGGAGGCCAGCCTGGTCTCCATAGTGAGTTCCAGGCCAGCTGGGGCTGCAGGGAGACCCTGTCTCAAAAAAAATTTTTTTTGTTTTTATTTTATGTGTATGAGTGCATTGTCTGTATGTGGTTAAGTGTATCTGTGTTGTGCAAAGTCTGTGAAGGCCAGAAGAGGGTGTCAGATCCCCTGGAACTGGAGTTATGGAAAATTGGTAACTGCTGGGAATTGAACCCGGGTCCTCTGGAAGAATAGCCAGTGCTCTTAAAAACTGAGCCATCCCTCTGGACCCATGACAAACCATTTTCAATTGAAATAATCACACCAAGTTATTAAGTCTACAATTTCTACACATTCTACCATTGGGTCTTTACTTCTGCTAAGACAGATACAGTTATCAGCGAATTACTAATAACATAAAAAAAACTACACATGGGCTAGAGAGGTGCCTCATTAAATAATGTGACTGTCATTGACCTGAGTTTGAATCCACAGAAGCCAGATAAAAGCCCGGCATGGTAGCATGCCTGGGTGTAATCCCAGCACTTCTACGGGGAGATGGGAGACAGAGACAATATAATCCCTGAAAGCTCATGGGAAAGCTAACATGAAACATAGACAGCAGCAAATAACAAAGAGACCCTACCCTCAAACATAGTGAAAGGTGAAGACCAACACCCAACATTGTCCTCTGATGTCAATACATGCACATTTGAGCACACAAACACAGGGACTCGTGAACACACAATTTAAAAAAGAGTGCACCAGAGAGAGAGAGAGAGAGAGAGAGAGAGAGAGAGAGAGAGAGAGAGAGAGAGAGAAAAAAGCAAACAAAAAAAACGCAAAATAATCATGTTCAAGGAATGCACCTGGGGAGAGATTCTTAGATATATGAATATGGCTGCCAATGTACTAATCGTGACTGTCAATTACTCTGATCATTCCATAAGACCATGAGGGTTGCAGTAAGTGTTTCTGAAAATAATTATGCCACAAGAAAATGCATCTTGGTTTGTACAATAATAGATTTCATTATTATATGAAAATCAGGACTCATCCTGAGCATTTGAAATAACACATGCTACAAACAGCTAAGTATCTGAAATACAAGCTACTTTGTTACCTAAAGTGAATGACTTCCATAAAGCTGCTGGAGTTTAAAAATGTCATTTTATGGTAACAACAGAAATCAACTAGTTTAGGTAGATTTTTTATTCTTCATAATTTTACCTGTACTGTAAATCTTTCAACATCTTATTGACCTTAAGAGTAAAATTAAATTGGTTTATTTAATTTTAAGACCATACAGGGCCAACTGTATTGTCTTAAACACCCAAAAGGAATGTATAACCAAAGATTAAAGTGATCAGTATAATTCTTTAAGAATCCATGTGTCCGGGCACGGTAGCACACGCCTTTAGTCCCAGCACTTGGGAGGCAGAGGCAGGTGGATCTCTGTGAGTTCAAGGCCAGCCTGGTCTACACAGTGAGCTCTAGACCAGCTGGAGATAAAGGGAGACCCTGTCTTAAAAACACAACACACGCACACGCGCACACGCGCGCACACACACACACACACACACACACACACACACACACACACACACAGAGTCCATGTGATTAGCTAAAGGCTACATAATAAACTTGTTGGTCAACAACTCCTAGACTCCCAGACAGTAACCCCGCATAGAACCGGAAAAATGAACAGCAGACCCCAATCTTATCTAAAGGATTGTGGCTGGATGAGGATGAGCTGATCTTCCTAAAACAAGGAACTCTAAGATAGGATGACTAGACTCAGGATGGACTAGCACTGAGGATTAGCTAAAGGCTACATAATAAACTTGTTGGTCAACAACTCCTAGACTCCCAGACAGTAACCCCGCATAGAACCGGAAAAATGAACAGCAGACCCCAATCTTATCTAAAGGATTGTGGCTGGATGAGGATGAGCTGATCTTCCTAAAACAAGGAACTCTAAGATAGGATGACTAGACTCAGGATGGACTAGCACTGAGGATCAGCTGGGGGCACTGATAACAAAGTGGACAGTAACAGGGATGACAAGAGTATATGGGCTCCAGTGGCGGGGGCTGGGGTATGGGAAGGTGACATTTGGGATGTGGGTATAAAGATGAATAAGATTGTTTGGGATGTTCTGTATGAAATACGCAACAAAAAAAATCAATAAAAAATGAAAAAATTTGATTAATTAATTAATTTTTATTTTGTGTGGATGAATGTATGTAAGTGCACCTGTATTGTACAATGGCCATGGAGAGGAGAAGAATGTGTTGGATCCCCTGGATCTGGAGTCACTGACGGCTGTTATCTGTCATGGGAATGCTGGCAGCTGAACTCAGGTCCTCTGCAAGAACAACAAGTGCTCTTAACTATTTAGCTGTCTTTCTAGACTTGTTTTTCATTCTTTCTATGCAAAATGTGGGCCAGGAGCACATGCATTGGCAATTAACTGGTTAAAAATACATACTACAAATTTCAAATCCAGAGTACCAGAAATGGCATTTTAACGAGTTACCTTGGAGACTTAACATGCATATTTAAAATACTGCTCCTAAATATTATCTTTATTCAAATACAACTCTCTTGCTGATTTTGTTTCCATTTTATTCTTTCTCTATGTAGTCTTAATTTAAAAAAATGTTGGCATTTCCTTGCTTTATTCTAATGCCCCTTCTATTTAGTTTTCACTGTTTTGATTTTAAGTTTCATATTTTTCTCTTTCTTTTTCAGTCTTATAATAGTACTAGTGCTCTCAAACGTGACATTCATAGAATCCTTTCTTCTTCCCTGACAGTTCCATTTTCCAAATAAAGTAAAATCTTAAAATTTAACACCCTCCATTTTGTGTGGTGTTGAACTAGGCCCTCCAACATAATATGGAAGGGTTCTACCACTAAGTTGCATCATCATCAGCCCTCTTTCTGCTTTTCTTGAAATTTTGAGGAAGGATCTAAGTGGTTCAGTCTGGTCTTGTACATAATTCAGAACTTGAACTTGTAATCCTCTTGGCTCAGGTTCTCACCTAGGGTAGATTAAAGGGTGATACCACTACACTTGCCTTGGTTTTTAAATTTTATTTCTTTAGCAATACAATTTTAATTAATCTCTAACCTAAATAGTTTATTTAGTCAAGATCTTTATTTTTAGTTTGCCCTTTGCCCAACAGCATGCCAGTGGTAGAAAATACAAATTAAAATATCAAAGGGGGGTGGCTGAGGTTCTGGAGAGATGGCTCAGTGATTAAGAGCATTGGCTGCTCTTCCAGAGACCCTGGGTATGGTTCACAGCACCTACTTGGTGGCAAATAGTCATTCATAATTCCAGTTCCAGAGATCCCACACTGTCTTCTGATGTGCATTTACATACAGGCAGAACACTGATAAACATTAAAAAATAATAATCAAAAGATACTTCTGTGAGCAAAACAAACTTTGCAATCAAAAACAGATCCTCAAAATCCATTAAGAGTACTAACTATAAAACTTTTAGTGATAACTATACATAGTAAAGTAAAATTAAATATGACTTTCAAAGTAGCAAGAACTAATATGATTTTTTTAACAGCTTAACTTTTTTTTGTCTTTTTTTTTTTCAGAGCTGAGGACCGAACCCAGGGCCTTGTGCTTGCTAGGCAAGTGCTCTACCACTGAGCTAAATCCCCAACCCCTCAGCTTAACAATTTTTATTTCATTTATTATTATTTTACATGTGTATTTTACTGGCACATATGTAAGTGAACCCATGTCATGCAAAGCCCGTGAAGGTCACAGGAGGGCACTGGATCCCCTGGAACTGGAGATATAGATGGTTGTTAGCCACCATGTGGGTGCTGGGAATAGAACCTGGGTCCTCAGTAAGAGAGCCAGTGTTCTTAACAGCTGAGCCATCTCTTCAGCCCCTACCTTAATAGTATTTACAAACTTTATTTCTATTTTATTTAAAATTCTTTTATTTTATGTATGTGAATGTTTTGACTGGTGCATGCAGAGGCCAGAAGTGGTTGTTGGGTCCCTTGTAACTAGAGTTAAGGACAGGTGTCAGCTGCCTTGTGGGTGGTGGGAAGCAAATTTGGGTCCTCTGCAATAACAGTCAGTACTCAAAATCATTGAGTCATGTTTTTAGTTTCAGAATTTTTAATTTTTATTCAGGGAATTTAATCCAGGGCTTGTGCATGGTAGGCAAACACTCCACCAAAGACCTATCTCCCTGGTTCACAAAACTGTTTAGTAACATATTTTAAAAGTTATAGAGACAAATTCAAGAGAAAAAAAGGAAAACTTTTAAAAAAGGATGTAGAACTTGAATTCTGAATTAAGTGTAAAAAGTGAAAAATTACTAGCCCATAGTTAGTGTGGATCCACACCTACATGTGTATTTAGAATTTCTCACAAAAAGTAGAGTACTCATTCCAAAATGAAGCAATTTATAGAGATAACTTTACAAAATAGGGTGTTTTAACAGGGTTGTTTTCACTTGACTGAAAAAAAAAACACCTAGTTGATTACAACAAATTAAATGACAGAAGAAAAAAAAAACAGTAAAATTAAAAAAATTGTTTTTACCTCACTTTCAAGAAAAAAAAGAACAAGCATCCTAATGAGGTTCCCATTTGGACTGTTCCTTCCTCTCCTCTTTGCTAATGCTTCCTCTGCTTGTGGGTCATGTCTGCTAAACAGCCTGGGGGGGAAAAAGAGCATTATAAACTCACATGAATATGAATTCCAGTCTTTTTGCAATATACAAATTATGTATTTCATTGCTGAAAAAATTTTGAGATAAAATTACGATCTAGTTCAATACCACTTATTTATTTTTTGAGACAGGGTCTAGCTCAGGATGGCCTTGAGTTCCTGATGTTTCAGTCTTAGATTCTTTAGTACTGAGCCTGTAGTCATTTAACCGCTCTTAATTGATGTCTTTATAGGTAAAAAATGGCTGGATTGAAAAACATTATATACTTTAACCATGAGCAAATGTTTTCATTGATCAAGAGTTAATGCTCAAATACTTCTGAAAAATATAAGCACTACTATTATCCTGAATAATCAATACTAGAGTATATAATTTTAAAATTTGATATATATTCTTAAATATTGATTTTAGTCATAATTATAGCATTTAAAACTGAGCAATAACTAGAAATCTTCATACTTTTAATCTTTATTACCCTTTGTATTCTCCTATAGTTATTACATTTATCTAGAAACAATATTCAAGTCCAACTATTTATAGTAAAATGACATTAATAATACATTTCTAAAAATCGATTTTCTAAATATGTCTAAGAAAGACTTAAATAGATTTATTTAGTACAACAAAGGCTGCCTAAGCTCCTTAATTTCCGGGGACTGCTCTAAGTACAAAGGATGTACCAGTGAATATAAAATTATTTCTTGTGGAGCTTTTACTCTAGGTAAGTTTATAGTATCTTAGGTATTGTAAAGAAAAATAAAGAAATAAGGACAAGCAAATAATAAATATGGTAGTTTATATATGGGAGCCACAATAGGCCTTTCAAATGAAAGACGAAATAACTGAGTTTTCTTGTGAGGTGGCTTTTAAATGGGTGACAAATCAAACGTGAGATTGCTTGATAACTAAAATGTACCAAATTGAGTAAGTGCATTTATTTTATATAAGATTCTGAGAAATTAGCTTGAATTTGTAATGTAAAAATGTAGAATTTTGGATGAGATTAAAATATTCATTTCAGATACACCGTATTAGCTGTTGGATGATTATTATGACTGTATTATTTATAGACTGCAAGACAGCACATATGTTCTTGTACAATTACATGTATCTTCTGTTTCATTTTGAGATAGGATCTTGTTGCCCAGGCTGCTGTTGAACCTGTCTCAACTTCCAGGGTATTTGTAACTAAGACTACTACTGTGTGTACCCTTATGCTCAGCCATGTATCTTTTAACATGTAATCATGTAACTCCCATGGTTATATTCCATTGGTTACTTAAGATTTAAAAAGATTATTATATTAAATGGAGAAATATGCTAAAAAGATATTAAAAGATGAAGTTATTGAAATGTGATTTTTTTTTTTTTTTTTTTTTTTTTTGAGATAGGGTCTCCCTGTAGACCCAGCTGGCCTGGAACTCGCTATGTAGACCAGGCTGACCTCGAACTCAGAGAGATCCTCTTGCCTTTGCCTCCTGAGTGCTGGAATTAAAGGCATGCGCCACCAGACTTGGTGAAATGTGAATTTTTTTTAGGGCAGGGGCTTGAAATCATTAATAGAGAATGCCTTTATTTATTTGCCAAGGAATTAACTTGATTTTCATAAAGAAATAAGACAAGCTGAAGGCTAATCATTTTGGATTTTCATGCAAAATATTTTAATTAAAAAATTTAGTAAATATTTTAAAGTCAGTCATATAATAACAGATAAAATAAATGTCCCTAAGTCTTTAACCCAAGATCTACAGGTTACTGATTATCTATCTATCTATCTATCTATCTATCTATCTATCTATCTATCTATAACTAAGTCCTTTATTTTCTCATTGAAGCTATAGAAACACTAAATTCTTTATAAAATCACAAAACTTTCTAAAAAGTAGGCAAGAGAAATATTCCTTTTGCAAAATAAAAGAAAAGGAAGGGAAGACTATATAATAAACTCGATGTTGTGACAGAGAACACCAAGAAAATTATGGGATTCCCTTATTCTATTAAAGATGTCAGAGTGATTGGTAAAGTCAGCACTTTTTAAAAAGTCATGATGGAGGCGCTGGAAATGCTGTCATAGCATAGCATAGTTGTCAAGTAAATGCCTAGCATGAATGAGAGATCATGAAGTCATGCCTGAAAACTTCAACTTTCTTTTCCCTCACTTTCATTATCAGCATGCACTAGAAGCTAGCTTCTGTTTAAGAACAATTTTTAACAAAGAAAACAATAGAGCAGTACAGCTGAATACAGGAGAGTATGTTGTTGCAGGACCTGACACGGACACTGGATGAATGCCAAGTCTGCTCATTATTGAAGTTAATCATCCATGTATAACTGTTGCCTACTGAATGATTTATATCTGTGCTTTGGCACAATAACAAATTAATACATGCTATGGTTGTTTAGGTTCTTCTGCCAACCAAAGCCACTTAAGCATGTATCTGTGAACAAAAAATAACAACAAAAAAACCCAAAGCAAAGATACAACATGAACAAAAATGTTAATACTCTAAGAACTAATTAATCTACTAATGAAGTAGACATTTATAATAATCCATAATCAAAAATGTATTTTATAGAGGTACTTATATTCATAAAATCTAGTAGGTGTTATGGTATGCCAAAATTTAGATGGATTTTACTATTAACTAACTATATAACTTTCAGAAATCATTACATATTGTTAATTAAAACAATCTCAATGCCACAAAATGGTGGGAGGCATTCTGAAAGTGATACTGCTTCACATCTAGATAATACATGTTGAAAAGGCATGAGGTAATATTTTTTTTTGAAAGAATAAAGAAAAAAACACTCCCAGATGTTACTTATGACATGGATATAGGCTATGAAGCCATTAGAACCCTTGCAATACTATGAAGAGGACAAAATAAGCACTATGTCCAGTCACTGCTAACCTCTAATAAGTGCCTTTAACAGTGGAACTACCTCTCTAGCCCCTTTCTACTAACTTGGAACACCAAAAACAAAAACAAAACATACAAAAGTGGAACCAGTTTTCAAAGTTAATTAACTCACTTTTTGTGAAGGAACTCTCCTGCTGCAACGGCAACAGGGCGATGTGCTGAATACACCAAATGGTAAACATTTTCACAGTCTTCATTGGAAAGAGCCTCTTCACTTCCACTGAAAAAACACAAAGTAATACCTGAGTCACAAGAAAGATTTCTTGCTATGTAATACCTTATTCAATTATCTTTTTTAAAGCTTATTATAAAAACAGAATTTAGTTGTTTCTTGTACTTTGAAAGTATTTCCCATTAACCCTAATATATGTATTCCCTATGTAAAATCCAGAAAAATCAAGAAAAAAAAAACATTTTTACAATTTTTCCATGCACAGATATCCACAGATAATGACAATCAAAACCTCAGAAAATGTATCAGCCTAAATAAACTCAAATTCTCAAATTCTTTAAATGTACATAAGATTTTGGTGATATTCTTAAGGGATGTATTTACACTGGTTTCATAGAGCTAATTATAACTTTTCTTACCAGAATTGTATCAATGAAATAATATTTTATCACTTATTTACAATGCCATTTAGTCTCCTCGGTAAAAATAACCACTGCTTTTGAATTTATTTTTTTATTTTTATTTTTTGTCTTTTTGAAGCAGGGTCTCCCTGTAGCCCCAGCTGTCCTGGAACTCACTATGTAGACCAGGCTATCCTTGAACTCACAGAGATCCGCCTGCCTCTCCCTCCCGAGTGCTGGGACTACAGGCATGTACCACCACGCCTGGCTCCTTTTGAAATTTTTTATTACACTTATTAGTTTATTTCCTTGTGTGTGCCTACGCGTCATAGCCTGTGTGTGGTCCAAGGACAATTTGTGAAAATTGGTTCTCTCCTTCCACCATGTGGATCTCTGGGATTCAATACAGGTAGGTGGTGGGGCTTAATGGGAAGTATCTTTACCTACAGAGAAAACAAACAACCAATGTCCTCTAAAATAAAAAACAGAAAAGTAGCATAGCTAATTAGATGGACATAAAAATATTTAAAGGAATTTATAATGGGGTGTTAAATATGATTCATCCTGCTATTTAGGAAAGTCATCCTACAAGCCAAGAAAAGCAAAGCAATATCATTTCACACACAAGGAAGCTACGTTTTGATCTTTAGCTCATTACTGAATAAAATAATAAGTAGAAATTTGGGAAGGTTCCCCCGCCCTTAAATGAAAGAATGTTAGGCATATTGTAATATGAACCCTTTCAGATACATCAAATGTATCAGAACTATGAAAGCTAATTAATATCTCTTAAGAAAAATATGTGCTTTTAACTTCTGAGTCATCTCTCCACCCCCAATATATAAAATCCCCAAATTAGCAACAGACAATCTGCATAATTACAAAAAGAGTCAGAAATGATAAAAATCTCGCCTATACAGGGAACTAGAAGGGGCAGAAGGAAGGGAGGTGCCACAGGATGGGGAAAGAGTGCCATGAAATGCTGCCCTCCACAGAAGACATGGCAATTGTAATGCTGAACACACAGAACCTAAGGATACCGGCATTAAGACTAGGCATTCAGAGCTACTGGCTGTTAATGGTTGCTAAAGTAATAAGTGCCATTTTCTTCAAATGGTATAGCCATGAGGGACTGGTTGAGAAATAGGGCTCAAAGGAAAAGGAAGAAAGATAACAGAATAATTGGGTGGTAAAATAATCATAATACATTATATATGTGTATGTATGAAAAATGTAAAAAAATACTTGAAGTGCCTTAGAAAAGAATTTTTTTTTCAGTTTCAAGGAAGAATTATGTTCTTGAGCAGAAAAATGGCAAGAAACTATTCAAGGTTATTTTAGGAGAGAAAAATCGATCTTGAAGAAGAACAATGCTCTCATACACATACACACGGACAACTTACGAAGATTGACTCATGAAGACATAAAATCTAAACAGATCAATAATAAGTAATGAGAATGGTTTAAAAATGCAATAAAATCTTTGAGAAAAGCAAAGTCTAGCAGAGGGCCTCACTGTTGAGTTCTACCAAATATTTTAAAAAGTAATTAATTCTCAAGTTATCAAAAAATAACAAAAGCCCAAGAAGAAGGAACTTTCTAAATATATTCTAGAAGGCCAGCATTATCCTAACATGAAAAGCAGAGAGACATAGGGAAAAACAAAACACAAGGAAAACTTTTATAGGGGGCCTTCGAAACCTAGAGGGAAATGTGATGTCCTCAAAACCCCATGAAAAACGTACTTACAGTGTCTGAACATTAGGGCATATGTGTGCCTGGTAGCTGCTTGGCAAGAAACACAGTGCCAGATAGAAGAGATCTTGAGTGGTTGGTGAGGGTGGTCCAGGAGACTCCCAAAATAACACAGGCTATTACCAAACCTCTTGGTTATCTCCCAGAGCTAGTAGATAAGACCCTATTGCTGAAGACAGGACATACTTCAGATACAGCACTTGAAGCAATGGAGCAGGAACTGACCTGGAAGCTGTCTAACTGAAATTTGGCTATCATAATGCTAGATAATATGCAAACTGGCAAGGGAGAAAAACAATGGTCCAACCCAGCCCTAAAGCCTAATAACCATAATGACTGTCATGAAAAACTAACTCTATTGTACAGTAGTGGCACTGCTATCTGGGGGGCAATCAACAGCTATCTAATTAGACTTAAAGTCCTCTCAATAGGAAGGAACTCATAGGTGGCAAGGTAAACTCAGCCAAATACACATGGCAGGAGAGGGCATAGATCCTAAAGAAAACCCTACCCTCTTTCATATCTCTACACAAATGAAATTTCTTACTATATGGTAAATATTGATCCTTATTTTTACAGACAAGCATTCTGTATACCACTCATCAAAGAAGCTTTGTTTTGCAATAGATGGTGGCTACTACAGAATTGCACATCTGGTCAGACACAGAGAACATATGCCTGAGAGATGCCCAGTATACTAGGTGACACACCTCCAGTTGAACCTCTACAACTAAGGCTCATGGAACATAGAAGAACAAGGGGTAGAGAGAAAACTAATGCATCCTCAACTCTCACCAGTAAAGCTTCCTTATACAACAGAGTGCAATGCACACAGGTCACAACTAGCCAAGCTTTAAAGAATAAGAGACTGCAGAGCGTAGGATAGGATCCCTTATGGAGCCTCATTTACCCACAGCTCAGGGACCACTGGGGAGGAGGGAGTGGAAAGATCATAAAAGTTCATGAACACAGGGAAGCAGAGGTTTTCAGGCCACTGGAAGTTTGAAAATGTGAACGTGTGGCAATGGTGGCAGTGAGCACAGGACCCATGCTGACTCAATTAAACTCGGGTGGAAAGGGGACAAGAGAAGCAGGTGGTGGGCCGGCACTAGACTGAGAACTACTGGAGACTGATTGCTGCTGGGTCAGGGAGAGTATGTCTTACATACAATCTCTAGATGGGCTAACTAGACTCCAGTGGACATATTTACACTGGAAGACATTTGGGTATAAATCCCTTCATGGATAGGACTTAACATGAAATCCAGTGGAGGGGATGAGGGAGGCCTAAATTTGATTAAGAACTGTTGTAAGAAACTACAAAAGCTCAATAAAAATATTTAAATAAAATTAATTCAGATATAAAAATCATGTTAAAAATATTAGCTAACCAAATACAACAGGACACTAGCAAAACTATTATCAAGTCAAAGTCATCTCAGAGATATTAGAGTAGTTCAACTTATCCAGTCAATAAACCCAATCTATTCTATCATCAAAATGACAAAAACTATATGATCATGTCAGTAGATGCAGACAAAGAATATGATAAAAAAACAATGCTTCATGCTAAAAAAACTGAACAGGTTAGGTAGAGAAGAAACATGTTTATAAATAAGGAAGGCCATTCACAATATGACACAGCTAACAGACAACAAGGAGGAGAGCCAGATCTTTCTCTTTAAGATATGGAAAAGACAAAGGCATTTAACAATTTTATTGAACATTCTATTCAAAGTCTTAGCCAGAGTATACAGACAAGACAAAGAAGAAAGGAACCAGTCTTTGTCATTGCAGATGATATGATCTTACATGCAGAAAATTCCAAAGGCCGAAAAACTAAGAATAAAGGAACTCGGCCAAGTTGTAGAGCATAAACTCAACAGTAGCACTGCTATACACCAAGAGTAAATTATCTGATATAGAAATCAAGACAGTAATGCGACTTACAATAGTTTATACAACAAAATATTTCCAAATAAATTTGATTAAAAAAAATCATTTCTCTAAAAGAAACCTGTAAAAATGATGGAAATAATTAAAGAAAAAAAGATGGCTGTCCTGATTATGGATGGAGAGATGAATGTTAAGATGCCCATACTACCAAAAGCAGTCTGTTGATTCAATGCAAGCACATTAAAATATTAATAGCACTAGAAGAAAAAAAAACCTAAAACTTGTATGGAACCATAAAACAACAAAGCAAGAGGTATTATATTACTTAATTTCAAAATATGACACAACATTATTGTAATCAACAACACAGTAATTGCATAAAAACATATATATAGATCAATGGAACAAGATAGAGACCTTAGAAGTGAACAGAGTTATCTACAGGCAACTGATTTTCAACAAAGCTATATAAGAATACATATTGGAGAGAGAATATTTTCAATAAATGATGTTAGGGAAATTGAATAACCACATTCTGAAAAATCAAAGGAGACCTCCATTTCTCTCATCTGTTTATCTGTGAAAGTATATGTGGGGAATAAACTCTAAATGAATGAAGACATAATTAAAAGACATCAAAGTATAAAATTGAAATTACTAGGGAAAATATATAAGAAATGATTTGTGGACACTGGAATGGGATTTTTTTTTTAAGAAAAGACTGTATGCACAGATGATAAAAACAAAAATAGGAGTTCATCACTGTAAAGTTTCTGAACAGTAAACAGTCAGCAGAATAAAGATAAACTACAAAATAGGAGTAAATAATTATGAATTATACATCTCACAAAGGGAATATATGTTATAAAGCTCAAGAGCAATAAACAACCCAACTTAAAAAATAGGTACTTCTAAGGCTGGCCATGGCAGAGCTATGTGAGATCAAGGCCAGCCAGGTCTATATAGTGAGTTCCAGGCCAGCTGGTGGGTTATAAGGATACCCTGTCTCAAAACAAAATGAAAAACCAAAACAACAAAAACCAAAATAGGTGCTTCTAAAATATAGACATATAAAGGAAGACATAAAAGTGCCCAAAAGGTGTATGAAAAACTGCCAATATTACTAATTACTGCTGTAAGCCAAAACCAGTCACTTATCACTGCACTCTAGCAAGTACGACTATTCTCAAAAGGATTAAGAGTAAGCGCTAATGAGGATGTAGAAAACACAGAACACTTAGACACTGTTGAGAAATTTTAACTTAGCATTACTACTATGAGAAACAGTACACAGTCATCAAAAAACTAAAAATAGAACTATATATGATCCAGCATTCCCAATACTGGATATCATGATGAAAAGAAATCAGTTTATTGAAGAGGCATTTGCACTCCTATGTTCATTGCAGCACTAATGACAGTAGCCAAGAAATGAGAACAACCATGTCCATTTAAAATAGAAAAATGGCTTCTATGGTTACTTTAGATTAAACTCTCACATCTAAAGATTTTAAGTTAGGATGCACAAGTAAGAGACATGTGGCATTTCTTTTTATGGGACTGGATTACATCATTCAGTATAATGTTGTCTAGTTCCCTCCATTTACCTGCAGATTTCATTTTTCTTTACAGCTGAACAGAATCATTGTGTACATGTAACACATTTTCATTATTTATTCATCAGTTGAGGGCATTTATACTGGTTCCATTTCCTAGCTATTATGAAAATGGTGGCAATGAACATGGCTGAGGAAGTATCTCTGCAGTAGGATATTGGTCATTTGGGTATATGACAAGGAGTGGTATAGCTGGGTCATATGGTAGATCGACTTTTAGTTCTTCTGAGAATTTGGCACACTGATTTCCATACTGGCTGACCTTAGCCATTCTAAATGGGGAAAGATGAAATCTTAAAAGTAATTCAAATTTGCATTTCCCTAATTGCTAAGGATGTTCAACACATTTTAAGATATTTTTGTAGCCATTTTTATTTCTTCTTTTGAGAACTCTCTGTTCAAATCTGTAGTCCATTTTTTAACTTTATCATTTGTTCTTTTGATTCTTTTATTTTTATTTTTGAATTTTTTTGTGTATTCTAGATATAAATATTCTATGAGAGAAATAGCTGGCAAAGTAGCTCTCCCACTCTGTGGACTTCCTTATTAATTATTTCTTTTGCTGTATAGAAGCTTTTTAGTTCAGTGAGGTCCCATTTGTCAAATACTGGCCTTACTTCATCAGCTAATGGAGTCTGACTTAAAAAGTCCTTTCCTACACCTATATTGTATAGGGTACTGTCTATGCTTTCTTTTAACAGTTTCAGCATTTCAGGTTTCACATTGAGGTATTTGATCTACCTGGAGTTGATTTTTGTGGCAAGTGCTAGGTATGAATTGAATTTCACCCTTCTACATGTGGATATCCAGTTTCCACAGAAACATATATTGAAGATGCCGTCTTGCCTTCAGTGTACCTTTGATATGTTATCCAATCCCAAGTGGTCAGAGCTAAGCACATGTACACACAAACACCACTAAATGGACTCAGAACATTGTATATGTCTATATATAAATGCATAGACATAAATTTAGGTATGCGTATGTAACAATAATAATGAAAGAAGATATCACAAAATTGAGAGTTTGGGGGTGTGGGAAGATGAAGGGGGAGAGAGAGAAGTAGAAAAGATATAATACAGAACTCATGGATGAAATTCTCAAAAAAAGGACAAATGATAGAAGGATAAAGATGTGTGGCATATAGACTAAAGGGATACTATTCATGCATAAAAATGAAATTCTGTCATTTACAATAACATAGCTGAAATGTGAGAACATTCTAACAAGTGAAATAAATTACCGAGAAAAAGAAAACACTAAGTTATTCACATGTGGAACTGCAAACTTCTGATAAAGTTGAGAATAGGGCCAGTAAAATGGCTCAGTGGGTAAAGGCACTTGCTGTTAAGCATGACTACCCAAGTTCAATCTCCAGGACTCACATGGTAGAAGGAAAGAATTGACTGCAGCAAGCTGTCCTCTGAAATCCATGAATTCCCCCTGCCCCACATACACAAACACACACAAATAAATAAAAATGTAATAAAAAAGAAAGTGGGAGTAGAATGGTTGTTTCCAGGGGTTCAGACTAGAGAAGTTGATCAATTGGTATTAAGTTACAGTACTTATAGGAGCAGTAGGTTCTGAAGTGCAATGGTTTTAGGGTGACTACAATAAATAGCATATTCTTCATTTAAGAAAAGAGAATGAAGGATTTTGAAAGTATTTATAGTAAAGAAATGTATGTCTGAGGATACATTTAACCTGTTTTAAACATTATACAATACATCAAAACATCACCTTTTATCCATTTGTTTAGATAACTTTTATGATTTAATTTTTTGTGTTGCTGGCGATGAAACCTAAGGCCATGTGCTACATGGTAGGCAAGCACTCTACCAACAAGTAACGCTACTAGCTCCACAAAATTTCTGTTCCTAAGTATCAATTAAAGATGAATTTAGTTTAAAAAGTATGTCATATTTATTAATGAACACACATATAAAAGTCCTAATGAAGGGGATCCAATGTAACATTATATTTAAACAAAACAAGATATAGAATGTTCAAATACAGTTTATTCTAGGAAGGCAAGAGTGTTTTAAATCAGATGAACACATTAATTCAGGCTCATTAATAGACAGTGTTTATCTAGCATGCATGAGGCCCTGGCTTACATTCACAGCTCTACAAATAAAAACATCAACAATAAAAGAAATACATTCCAACCCATCCAATGAACCAAGTTACAAAAAAGATACAACAGCAGGGCGTGGAGGTACATGCTTTCAATCTCATTACTCAAGAGATTGAATCTCATAGACAAAAAGGTCTATGTGAAAAACCTTTCCATTTAGAAGCCTTGAGTTTTCATTTTAAATATTAAGTTGTGCAGTCACTTCATAGATACTTTCTCTAGACTACAAGAAGTAGCTTTTGTATGGAGAAAACAGACAATAGTCAAAATGAAAAGTAACTCCTACTTATAATCCCAGAACTTGGGAAGCTAGGGCAGGAGGACTGCTTGGATTCTGAAACCAGTCTGTTCTAAAAGTGAGTTCCAGACTGGGCTACAATGTGAAACCCTGTTTCAAAACACCCATAACAACAAAATCCAAAGACCAAAAAACACACCTGGCTATAAACAGAATCTTAAAATATAAAAGTGGAACCTTCCTAGGCAGTGAATAATAATGGACTAATCCTGAAGATAGAATCAAAAGTTCTGGAGATGGCTCGGCGGTTAAGAACACTGACTGTTCTTGCAGAAGACCTGGGTTCAAATCCCAGCACCCACATGGCAACTAACAACTGTCTGTAACTCCAGTTCCAGGGGCTCTGACATCCAACAGCTTCTTCTGTCCTTCGAGGGCATTGCATGACACAGGTGCACTTACTAAGAAGGCAGGCATAACACTCATACACATACCAAAAAAAAAAAAAAAAGTTCGAAACCAACAGATTCTATACTTACTGAAGTATCAGAGTAACCAGTCGAATAGCTTCCACAGCAACATCATATTCTTTATCAAGAGTCATTGATACAATGCGATCCTGAAAAGTTATAAACAAACCAACTTTTAATATTAATGAGTCAAACCACATCTAAAGTATTGTATTCTAAGTCATACATGCAAAAGAAGTGATGTGTTAATATAAATATTTATACCTGAAAATGTTTCTCATTAATTGGCATTTCCAATTAAAATTTGTGACAAATTTTCAATTATAAAATCGACACATTTATAAGAATATGTATATAAAGAAATTCTATTTCTAAACAAGAGAGCTCCTTCAAGGCAATAAATAAGAACTCATGTTGGGTACATATGTTGTGAAGCAGATTCAATCATCTATTTCATGAGTTTACTTAAAAAAAAAAAAATCCAAACGAGGCATGGTAGTGCATGCCTTTAGTTCCAGCAGTTGGAAAGCGGAGACAGGAGACTGAGGCCAGCCTGGTCTACATAGTGAATGCCACAGGTGGGACTACAGGGAGACCCTGCCTCAAAAGAGACAAAAAAAAGATCCAGATACATGGTGACAACATAGTGGATTAGATAGAAGCTGTGTTTTTGAGATTTCATGGAAGGAAGTTAAGATAAAAAGCTGTCAATACAGAAATATGAAGAAGAGCTATCAAAAACAGAAATACGACTAAATGGAATTGTCTTTGTAAAGAAGTCAGCTGTTGATCTCAGCCATAACAGGATCTGAGCACTGACCAGATAAGATGCTGCAGAGATGAGGAGAGACAGTTTCCCCTACTGAAAATCCAAATGGAAGGTGAAATTCAGTGTGCCCAGAAAGAATGGAGAACAGCAAGCTGCAGATACAGCACCACATAAGAGGTACAGGGTCTTAAAACATCTGCCAGGCTCAGCATCTCCCAACTCCTCCACTGTCCAGAAGAGCAAGGGATCAGGACTAAAGGCAGGATGCAGCAGAATGTGGAGCATGTTGAAGTTTTCTAACACTATCAGGAGCAACAGTCCCTAGACAGCTAGACAGTATAGAGTACAGTGACAGCAGTGTGGTCAGAAAGTCTGAAACTGAGAGTTTCTATGATCCTATAACCCCTTTAACAAGAAGCCAGACCAAACTTCAGGAATTTTTTGGGAAGAACTTGCTACAGCATGTTGATTGACCAAAGAAAAAAAAAAAAAAGAAAAAAAGAAAAAGGAGGCCGAGCCCCACCTACTAAATGATCCCCAAAGCACCAGAGGCAAGGGCAACCCAGGGAAAGTATAAGTCTGGCAGAAAGGGACCTTTGCCACAGAGATCCTTCTCTCTGGAAAGACACACTTAACTGGTTTGAATTACTGATACTAACAGCCCATTATCATCTACCTGTAGAGCTTGATTTTAAAAAAAGCAAAAAGAGTATCAGGGTCAGGAGAGACCATACCTTTCTAAGTAGGAAGAAACATAACCCAGGACATAACACTTTCAAAAATTTCTTTTCCTTGGTCAGTATCATTATTTGAATAATTAAACATTTAAAATTAATTTATTTACTTATTTTTATTTAGTATGTATGAGTGCCTGTGATGGAGGTTAATGGACAACTTGGGGCAGTCAGTTCTCTTCCACCATGTGGTTTGAAGAGATTGAACTCAGGTCATTAGGCTCCAGAATAAGCACCTTTGGCACCCAAAAACTAAATCGTCTCTCTGGCCCCTATTTTTGTTATTTTATCTTCTTAAAATTTTAATTGTTCACTGTGTTCTAACTTGGATATCACTTATAAAAAGTTTTGCCTTTCCTTTGTCTAATGCTAACATATATTTTCTCTACTGCCCTGCATATCTCTATTAACCCATGAACTTCCCTTCATTTTTATTTTATCCCTTTTTCCTGCTGCTTTCCCATTCCTTCCTTACTTCATTACTTAAGCTTTGATACCCTTAGCCCTTAAAAGAAAGAAACAAATAAAAAAAATCCATGAATTTTCTCTAACCAGCACTTTGGTGCTGCAGTCTCTGAACCTCACAAAGACACAAATGAAGCGCTGAAGAATCTTCCAACACTAACAGAGGGACCGCTATCAGACGACTTCATTTGTTATAGCAGTCAACTCCCCTGAACTAAATCCAAGAAAGGACACCTTACGAGGAAAACTTGAACAATAAAATAAACAAAATAATCCCAGCACTTGGGAGGCAGAGGCAGGCGGATCTCTTGTGAGTTTGAGGCCAGCCTGGTCTACATAGTGAGTTCCAGATCAGCTGGGGCTACAGGGAGACCCTGTCTCAAAAAGACCAAAAAAACCACACACAAAAATCAAAACTGGGGGTGGGGGGTTGGGGAGGAACAGACACACCTAAAAACTACAGGACACATACATCCGAACACATGTGCAAAACACAACAAAGCAGCACAAAAACTCTGAGAGCATTCTACTATGTCACCTCACAAACAGACACCTTAGTACCTGAAAACAAAAATGACAGCTGAAATTCCAGAAAATATTTCAGAGTGCTACTTCTAAAAAGGATCAATGACTATATAGAGAACTCACACAGATAGATGAGGGGATCAATTCAGGCATTAGACAAAAATTTATTAAAGTTGACGAGATAATCAGTGACTTGGAATAAAAATTTAAAAACATGAAAAATACATTAAGAAACATACTGAAAATGAATGAAAGAAATTCTGGAATGAAAGAATCAATAAACCAAATTTTAAAGAGCAGAAAGCATCAATAACAGAAAAAACCAATAAAAAAAATGAAATTTCAGAAATAGAAGACAAAGCCAAGAAAATTAGCAGATGGAGAGTCATAATACAGATCAGTTACATTTAATATCTATATATCTGTAAAATACTCCATCCAACAGATAGGAAATACACATTCTAATCAATAGTGCAAAGAACTTTTTGTAAAAGTGATCACATCATAGGCCACAAAGAAAGCCTTAAGTACATAAAAAAATTGGAATAATTCCTAGAATATAATCATATTACAGAATAATAAAATTAGAAACTAACAGCAAGAGAAACATTAAAAAATGAATAAAGGGGGGGGGCCTGGAGAGATGGCTCAGCGGTTAAGAGTACTGACTGCTATTGCAGAGGACCCAGGTTTGATTCCCAGCACCACATGGAGGCTGAATCATCTTTAACTCTAGTTCCAGGGGATTTCGACACCCTCTTCTGACCTCTGCGGAATTTCATGACACGGGTGCCCTCACATACATGCAGGTAATACAAACATACACATAAAATAAAAATACTAAATAAAATATATTTTAAAAAATGCATTACAAGGGGACTGAAACACACACTTCTGAGTAATGGTAACCGAGAAAAAAAAAATCAGGAGAAATTTAAAAATTGCTAGTCAATTAAAATGATACCACAAACCCAGAACCTCTGGGATATAACCAAGGTAGTCGTAAGAAAAACTATGCAAATGTGAGCTGTAAAAACATAGAGATCCCACACAGTCTAAGAATAACCTGAAGGCTCTGGAAAAGCAAGATTAACAAATTGATAAAACCCTAGCCACATAAGGAAAAGACAAAATTAATAAAATTAGAGATGAAAAGTCATAATAAATATCAATGAAATGTATATTTTCTACATTAGGTGATAACTTTGGAAAAATTTTATTTCCCAAAGCTAGAAAACCTATAAAAATGAATAAAATTCTAAATTCACATGATTAACTGAAGTTAAAGATACACACAATTTAAACACATCCATAATAAACAATGAGATTAAGGCAGCAATTGAAAGTTTCCTACAAACCAAAAGCCCAGGAATGATAGATTCAGTGTTAAATTCTATAAAACTTTAAAGTTAGATATAATTCTAATACTTCTCAAAATGTTCCACACAACAGAAAGGGGAAGAATACTACCAAACTCAGTCTAAAAAGCAAGTATTACCTTGAAACCAAAACAGAATAAACACACACCACCATCACACCAAAGCCCCAAAATACTACAGACCATTTTCCTTGATGAACATAAATGCACTATTCTCAAACAAATACTTGCAAAACAAATTTAAGAACACATTAAGAAGGTTTAACTAAGTTGCTTTTATTCCCAGGGATGGAAGGTTGGTTCATCAAATGCAAATCAATGACTGCAATATAGCATAAAAGACTTAAGGACAGACATTAGATGATCACATCCATAAATGCTGAAAAACTATCTTGTAAAGTTCAACAGGCTTTCAGTAAAGGCCTTGAAAAAATTAGGAATAGATGGGACATACCTCAAAAAAATAAAGACAATGTCTGACAAATCTACGGCTAACAGTATCCTAAGCGAGGGGCTACTAAGAGCCTTTCCTCTAAAATTTGGGTAGAGAAAGGGTCAAATGGTTTTTCTGCATCTATGGACATGATTGTCATTTCTTGCCACTCTTCTTTAGTACTGTACTTGAAATTCAAGCTAAAATATTACAAGAGAAAGAAACATAAGAGAAATAAAACAGTAAAGGAAGATATCAAATACACCATGTGCAGACGATATGATTCTATATTTAAAATCCCTACAGACGCCATCAGAAAATATAGATTGGATAAACTTTCAGGATACAACCCCTCCCAATCAGTAGCTTTTACCAATAAGGAATTTGCTAAAAAGGAACTAAGGAAAGAAAAAAACTCACAGTAACTTAAAAAGTGTGATGTGTGTGTGTGTGTGTGTGTGTGTGGTGTGTAGGCTCAACAGATATAGGCGTCTGCTTCATTACATTTGCTGACCTGAGTTTAATCCCTGGAACACACATAAAGGTGGAAGGAGAGAACTAAGTCCACAAAGAGGTCCTTTGAACTCTACTTATGTGTTATGGGATGTGCAACGTTTACCCTAGAATTCAACAAAACAAAAACTAAACTCAAAATATCTAGGAATCAACCAAAGGAAGTGAAAGAACAACAATGAAAACTAAAAAAAGAAACCAAAGACACAGATGGAAAGACCTTTTATGATCTTGATTATTAGAATTAATGATATAAAAATTTCCACATTACCAAAAATAATCTACAGATCTAATTCAATTGCCCACCAAAATTCCAATGACATTCTTCACAGTAGAAAAAATTAATCCTAAATTCATATGGAAACACAGAAGACCACAAAGATGGAAAGCAAAAAGAACAGTAATATCTGACTTCAAATTATACAATGGAGTTATACTGATAGACTGCCTGGTACTGGCACAAAAGCAGACATGTTAACCAAAAGAACATAATAAAAGAATCAGAAATAAAAATGCACACATGGCCATATCATTTTAAAAATATTTTATTATTTTTACTTTATGTGTACGAGTGTACTGCCTGCATGCTTGTAAGTGCACGTGTGTCATGCAATAGCTGCGGAGGTCAGGCTGTTGAATTCCTCTGGAACTAGAGTTACGGATGGTTGTTAGCTGCCATGTGGGTGCATTTATGCGAGTGCACCTGTGTCCTGTAGTGCCCACAGAGGTCAGAAGTGGGCGTCGGATTCTCCTGGAACTGGAGTTATGGACAGTTGTTAACCTCCATATGGGTGCTGGGAATTGAACCCAGGTTCTCTGTAAGAGCAGGGAGTGTTCTTAACCAGCTGGGCCATCCTGAACTCCAGTTCCAGGGGAATCTGAAGCCCTCTTCTGACCTCTCTGAGGCAATGCATGACATGGGTTCACTCACTTACATGCAGGCAATACACTCATACACATAAAATAAAAATAAAATAAATCATTAAAAAAAACAAAAACAAAAACAAAAACTCCTGGACAGTAAAGGAAAACTACCAGCAGAGCAAAACACTGCCAATGGAACGGAGAAAAAAAAAAACAAAACTTCAGATGTGAATTATCTCTCTTAATATTTATTTTAAAAAACATTTTATTTATAATTTTTATTTTACATGTATGACTATATTGCCAGCATGCATGTAAGTGCAGCTGTATTGTGCAATGCCTGCAAAGGTCAGAAGAGGGTGTAGATTCCCTGGAACTGGAGTTATTGACCATTGTTAGCCACCATTTGGGGGCAGGAAACTGAATCCAAGACCTCTGCAAGAGCAACTAGTGCTCTTAACTGCTAAGCTATCTCTCCAGCCCCTCTCTTAATAGTTACATACAGGTATATGTGGATGTTAAAGTGGATATAGGTCATGACACTCAAAAAAAGACCACAAGAGGGGAAACAGACATTCTCAAGGAGGAGGACCAGGTATAGAACACAAGTACATGAAAGCTGAAAGGAGTCCACTTAAGGGTAGAGGGTAAGTAGAAGGCTAGGAAAGAAGAGTCAGGGATAAGCATCAATAACAAATTTTGTGTGAAAACGCCACAATCAAAATGAATACACACTAATGAAAAAAATAATAATAAAAAAAGAAACTAAGTACTTGTGGTAATGCCATTCTTTAAAAGTATAACTAGCATTTGCAAAGTGATCATTCTTGACACTTACCTTAAATCGATTAGTAAATAGCTCCAATTTGGGAAATAATTCTCTATTTGTGTATAGGCTTTGTAGAGCTTTCAAACACTTCAGCCTGACTTCCCCTTGCTTCAGAAATAAAAGAACAGAGAAGCATTTGTTATTGCCATGTTATAAACGCTAAAAAATACTAAGTCTCTATGAAGAATAAAACAAATTTGAGCTAACGATTCAACTCATTTCATATGGCAAGTCAATAAAGGATGGAACTTCATAGCCTGGGTTGAACTCAGATTTAATGAAAAAAAAAAGCATTAAAAATCTTTTAGTCACTTGAAAATAAGCTTATTCCCTTTCAAATTTCTATAAATTCTATCTGATCATGAAATATTGCCCATATTCCTTTGTGGCAAATTGAAATGCTCATTTCTTCCCCTACAATTTTATAGAATAATCCTGTGGAAAGTAAATTTTCTATTAGAGGATCATCATTTACTCATACAACAAATATCTACTGGATACTTTTTTGTAACACAGGGAGAGCAATTTAGAAAATAGGAAAGCAGCTATTAAAATATTTTATTAATTA
>NW_008345581.1:1119858-1122707 GCF_000622305.1 Nannospalax galili
CAACATGCATAAAAATACAATGGAGTAAAAAGATGCCTATTGAATAGTGGGACACTGATAACATCAGAGTGCTTCTCTTAATGACAGACTGTAAAATGTAAGCTAAATAAACCCTTTTCTCCCAAAGTTGCTGTTGGTCATAGAGTTTATTTTATCAACAAAAAGCAAGCAAATAAGCAGCATTCCTATATAGTCTCCGCTTCAGTTCCTCCCTCAAGTTTCCTACTTGATAGATTCTGACCTGGGAGTAATAAGAGGAAATAACCCCTTTCCTCCCCAACATGCCTCTGATACAGTAGGTATCAGAGCAACAGAAACTAAATTAGGACACATGTAGGATTATAATGAAATAAAAAAAAAATTCTCACTGACAAGGGGGACATTTCAGCCATTATAACAAAGTGCAATTAAAAAAAATTTGTGGTAATAAGGGTGTAAACAAACCTGCTGTGCACATACAACTAGATATATAATACTCAGCAGTAATTATATGACTATAATACAGTTTTCTGTACATACTATAATGTACTTACTGTTATCTTAGAATAAACATCTATTTATAATAAATGTTTATAATAAAACAGTATGCTGTGTTAGGCTAGTGACAGCCTTGTATATTTTTATTTCCTTCTTTAAAACAATTCTTTTTATTTATTTTTGTTTTATGAGTATGAATGCTATGCCTGCATGTGTTCAAGTGCACCCGTGGCATGCAGTGCCAGCAGAGGACAGAAGATGGTTTCAGATCCCCTGGAACTGGAGTTACAGACAGTTGTTAGCCACCATATGGGTGCTGAGATTTGAACCCGGGTCTTCTGTAAGAACAGCCAGTGCTCTTAACTGCTGAGCCATCTCTCCAGCTCCCCATTTTCATTTCATTCTTATCAAGTTTCCAGTTTAACTCATGACGCCTCATCAATTCACTGATCTGTATTATCTAGGTTTGTATATCACTACACTATTCATATTCATACAGTGATGAAATACTAAATGACACATTTCTCAGAACACAACCCCATTTTAAAAAGTGACAAATGACTCTATCAAAAAAAGTTATGGATTCAGATTTGGCTTATAGGAAACATGACCTAAGCGAGATATTCCAAATACACTTTTAAAATCAGACTCTGGACTAGATTACTTGAAAAGTGATAGGGGCAAGAGAGATGGTGGCTCAATGGTTAAGAGCACTGGCTGCTCTTGCAGAGGATCCGATTTCAATTCCCAACACCCACATGGTGGCTAACAAATGTTTGTAACTCCAGTTCCAGAGGAATCCAACACCCTCTTCTGACTGCATGCAATGCACGACACGGGTGTACTTACACACATGTAGACAATATACACATAAAATAAAAATAATAAAAGAAAAAAAATAGTTATGGTGACAGTTACTAAAGATATTGGTATATTTGCTGGTATTTTCACCTATGGGTGAAAGGCAATGCGCACTAGCTACATAACAGTCCATTTGAGGGAGCATTCATTTGAAGGAGCAGGGTGAATAATAACTAAAGGACAGTAGTATTAAGTGGTAGTTGCTAAGTGGCACTGAGATGCTAAAAAGAGAAACTCAAAGGTCTAGGCAACTTACTTGACAGTTTAAGTCAAATGTTGCTTCTTTATTAAAATCTAAACAGACGTTTATCTCCTGTAAATACAGTACTGATTATAACAAAGACCCAGCAATCAACTGTAGAAATTCAAAACACTACTTTCAAAGCAAATCTCTTATTCCAAAAATTATTTATGATGAGTAGAAGTGAGATACAAAGAACACCTGGATAGATTCAAATGAGAACTTTGAACTACTAGCTGCCTCTGGATTTATGGGCCTGAAAATGTGTCTCAACCCCTTTGGTAAAGGATACATGACTCCTCCCATCCTGCTTCTACTAAGACAATATGGAATTCTGACCTGAGGTATGTATCTGACCTGAGGTATCTACTAGGCAATGCTAGTAGACCTTTTCATGATCTACACCAAACCTGTCCTCCTTTTTCCAGTGAAGGTCAAATATCAGCATGGAAAAAATATGGAATGTTGCTCACAGAGGCAGAGATATGATATTAGATAGTATAGTATAGATAAGGTGGTACCATTAGATGCAAGCTGGAAATACTACTATGTAACACAATTAAACTCCAAAGGTTCCTGTGCTGAAAATCTGTTCCCCAGTATAATGGTACTGATGGTACAGTGATCCAGGACACCATACCTGGCTTGATGCTAGTCTTGCAGAAGTGAATTAGTTCTTGAGAGAATACGCGGTTACAGAAGACAATACAGACCCACCCCCCACCCTCCAGAGACTCTTCTTCCTTTTTCAATATATAAGCTCTCTTACGCCCATTTCCACTATGTGCTGCCATTTTCCATGTTGGAAGTAGTTAGAATATTCTCACTGGGAACTGACCATAGGAGCTGCCTGATCTTGGACTTCCAGTCTTCAGGGATTTTTTTTCATAGCAACACAAATGGACTGAGACAGTGTACAATAATTCTGAAAGTCAGCAAGTAGGGATTTATGGAACTTCAGTACTCTAAGAAGCAGGACAAGTGGAAAGCCAGTAAAAGTATTATGTAACACAGAAAATGAAAGGAAATCAACAATGTATGAGCAAAAGGCAAAGAAGAATTGCCCTAAAGTAAAGTCAAAACTTCAGATTTAAGATGACTGCATTCTCTACAAACAGAATTGAAACTATGGCCCAAAAAGATGAAATTCCTTTATCTAAGCACATACATTGAAAATCTGAAGTATAGTAAGGACATGAGTAGAGTTTTGTTTTCATATTGTGCCCTAATTACTTTCAATGATAACTTTTTTTTTTTTTTTGGTTTTTTT
>NW_008345581.1:1123829-1173970 GCF_000622305.1 Nannospalax galili
TATTTTAAATTATATTTTTTTTTTTTTTTTTGGTCTTTTTGAGACAGGGGACCCCAGCTGTTGTGGAACTCACTATGTAGACCAGGCTGGCCTTGAACTCACAGAGATCCACCTGCCTCTGCCTCCTGAGTGCTGGGATTAAAGGTGTGTGCCACCATGCCTGGCATCAATGACAACTCTGAACAACCAAGTCTACCTAGTCTTGATATTTTTCTTGTAGGTTGTCCAGCCTCTCCCATAGGAACTTCTTACCAATTAAAGCAGTATCAAAGAAAATGCTTTAGAAATCTGTAAAATAACTTGTTAGAATAAAAACCAATTTTGTTAGTTCATCTTTTGGGTGCTAATATTTTCTAAAGCTATTTTTATTATAGTATAAATGCCTTAATGTTATAGCACAACCAAAGCCTCACTGAAATCTGAACACTGCTTAATACAGTTTTTAATATATATTAGCTGATTCATAAGTTTCGTAAAAATGAAAATAGTAAAAAAAAAATCTGTAAAGATGAAGTGATTCATTGGGACATAGGATTGTATACATTTGCTATAGGTTCTTTATTAACATTTGTAGAAAATTTAGCCCTAAAGAAAATGCTGTTACCAGGAGACAGAGAGATAGCTTAGTGGGTAAAAGCATTTGCTGCATAAGCCTGTCAACCAGTTCTATTCTTGGATCCCACAGTGGAAGGAGAGAACAGACTCCTGAAAATTGTCCTCTGACTTCCATATGCATGCTACATCAGATGTGTGATAATACTCACATACAGACAAAACTATAAATAAATAAAAAATTAAAAATGGAAAAAACTTAACTAAAATACCTCAAGCAACACAAAGAGAAACATGATTTCATAATGAACTATTTCTTTCTTTTCAGGTAGTTTGGAAGATGTTTCACAATAGGTATCACTCTATAGTCCCATAGGCCCAAACTGGGCTTGAACTTGTGATCTTGTTTCAGCTTCCAGAGTAGTGGGGTACTATAAGCAAGTATTACCATAGTTAGCTCTATGAGTTGTATCTTTTTTTTTTTTTTTTTTTTTTTTCTGGTCTTTTTGAGACAGGGTCTCCCTGTAGCCCCAGCTGTCCTGGAACTCACTATGTAGACCAGGCTGGCCTTGAACTCACAGATACTGCCTCTGCCTCCTGGGTTCTGGGATTAAAGGCGTGCGCCACCACGCCCAGTTGAGTTGTATCTTTAAGTGACAATAATTATGTTTTATGGGGCAGTATTGAAATGGAAATATTGTGAAAGATTTAAAATGAACCAGAATAGATATATTAGTTTGTAGGACAGAATAAACCCATACAAAGAGAAGAAACGAGGTGGGCTAATCAAATTCTAAGCACCCAAAGGACTGGACATGTGAATCAAAAATAAGCCAGAAAGTATACAAAGAATTCTGCATGCCAGGTGCTGTGGTTTCGACATAATTTGTCATGGCTAAAAAGTCAAGTTGAAGGTTGGCCCCAGTATAAAAGTCATGGGAATCTTCTTATAGACTTTGGGCTGTGATAATCTGCACTCAGGAATGGATGAATTGTTGGCACTTACTTCTTATTTACTTATTTGTATGGATTAGATAGCTATTGTGGAAGTATGATCCTCTATTCCTATGTTGTACACATGTAGAGCTGACACTTCCATGACACCTTTTTCAGAAGCCAAGGACATACTGAGATCATATTCTCAGGACTTCTAGGATTGTGTGCCAAAATAATCTCTTTTAAAATAAACTACCCAGGTTACGGTATTCTGCACAGCAACAGAAAATCAACTAAAAAGCAAAAGCAGCTCAGAGCAGTACTGATAACCTGCAAAGCATACAGCAAAGTAATAATGATCATATAGAGAAATCACTAAGGACTAAGAAATAAGCTAAAACACAGAGACTATTATTGCTGTATTTAAATAAGGTATATTGTGTGCATTCTCAAGGGTGAACAAAATTAAGTGAGTACAGAATTCAAAGAACTGTTTTATTTGCAAGAGATTTTTTTTTTTTTAGCAGGCTGGAGAGATGGCTCAGCAGTTGAAGGCACTTGCTGCTCTTGCAGAGGACTGGAATTTGAATTTTTAGTGGAAAACTGACAACCATCTATAACTCTCAACTCCAGGGGATCTGATGACTTCTCAACTTTATACCCACATATATACATGTGTCCTCCCCAACGAATAAAAATAGAATAAACCCAAAATAGGGAGATGGACTTTTTGAAATGAAACACATTTTTAAAAGTTTGTCTTTTTTAGAAGGTAGACTAGGTTATAAACTATAAAATTCTAAAATGAAGATAGAAGATTTATTAGCTCATTTAAAAGATGACCAAGGCCAAGTCTAGAGTATGAGGTTTCAATTAGAAAGCTAAAATAAGAAAATAAAGGTAGTTAATAGAGAAAATAGGCCAGAGGGAGATTAGAATGGGAATAACTTAACAAAACAGAGAGGACTATGTCATAATTATATTCTTTTCTAAGCAAAATAACTGGAGAAGATAGAAGTTTAAAAAATCATACCTCCAGTTCTCATATTTTTTTTTAAATAAAAAATGTACAATGGGAATCTTTTATTTAGATGTTAAGATTTTGACAAAAACTGTTTAGGGTCAGGGATGATGCTAAGTATACATAACTCTTGCCTAGTATACAAATACTAGGTTTGATCCTTAGCACTATAGTAAAATGAGAAAGAGGGAGAGGAGATGGAGAAAAGAGATGGAGAAAAAAGGAAGGAGGGAAAGAATTTAGTGATTTTTAAAAATTAACGAGTATTACAGTGCTAGAACGACGGTTAGGAGAACTTATTGGATGGATAGGAGCATTTATTACTCATGTAGTAAACCTGAGCTTGGTTCCCAGCACCCACAATAGGTGGCTAACTGCCAGTAACTCCATCTCCAAGGGGTCTCTGGACTCTGCAGCCACCAACATGCACACATGCACAACCCCCTGCATCTACACATAAAGATAAAACTTAAAGTTTATGATTGTTTTATGATAAGCAACAGGAAATTAGTATTTTCCCAGAATTTTGTGGTTGTTTATGTAGTTCCGTTAAAATGGGTAAATGTTACATAATGCAGAATACTCTATAGGGGTAGAAGGAACTGAGATGCAAGTGATGGAGAACTTTTAAAATTAAAGAGTATGCAAGCCGGGCATGGTGGTGCACGCCTTTAATCCTAGCACTTGGGAGGCAGAGACAGGCGGATCTTTGTGAGTTTGAGGCCAGCCTGGTCTATATAGTGCGTTCCAGGACAGCTGGGGCTACAGGGAGACCCTGTCCCAAAAAGACAAAAAAGAGTATGTGAATTCATGCATGTGCAAGGGAAATCTCTTTTATTTAGATACAGGGTTTCTAAATAAAACTGTGGGCACACACTATATAATTCTATATTCTCTCATATGGTTCAGAAATCTTAGTAGATCAATCTAAGTTAGGCTTAAATACAAAGGTCTAACAAAATGAAACAAACAAAAACATGTAATCTAGTTTGAGATTTATTACTACAAAGAAAAGGATGTAATATTTTAGGGAAAAATCATATTCAGAAAAAAGAAATTATTACTAATCATTAAAATTTTCCTTCAAATGAAGTTTTGAGGTGATAGTAAAGAGAAAAACCTCGTTTGGTCACCAACTACAAATTCTGATGTTAAACAACCAACCTGCGATATGTGTGCTGCTTTACTAGGACTTCCATTTTTGACAGGGTCTCCCTAATCCCAGATCATCTGGAAGTCACTATGTGTACCAGGCTGGTCACCATCTAAGAGATCTGCCTGCCTCTGCCTCCTGAGAACTGGGATTAAAGGTGGACACCACCATGCCTGGCTTACTAGCACTTCTTATAGAAAAAAAAAGGTCTATAAAATTTCTGATGGAGGTACTAAAGAGATGACTTAGTTAAAACTACTGTTTGTTCTTGTAGATGACCTAGATGTTTGGTTCCCAGCACCCACATGAAGCAGTTCAAAACTGCCTATAACTCCAGTCCTAGGTGATCTGATATCCTCTTCTATGACACCTGCACATACAATCTGCACATACATACACTGAAATACACACATAAAATTTTTTAAATTCTTTAAAAAAATTCTAACGAAACCCTCAATTGTAATTTATACAATTCTATTTATTACTTTTATTTTATGTGTATGAGAGTTTTGCCTGTATTTACAAAGGTAGATCACATGCACAGTGTCCCTGGATACCAGAAGAGGGTATCAGATCCCCTGGAACTGGATGGTTGTTAGCTGTCATGTAGGTGCTGGGAAATGAAACCAGGTCTTCTTCAAGAGCAGACAGTGCTCTTAACTGCTCAGCCATCTCTCCAGCCCCAATTTATGCAATTTTCAAAATACCTTTGAAAATATTAAATACTTTAAAAATTGTTTATTATTGGGCATGTGCATGTCTACATATACATTGTGGGCACATGTGTGGGGATCAGAGGAATGTGGAATTGGTTCTCCCTATCCACCTTAACATGGGTTCCAGTGATAGAACTCAGATTGTCAGGCTTGAGCAGAACGCACTTTTAACTGCTGAGCCATCCCACCAGTCTGACTAAATTTCTTAAAGTGAATGTTGATAGTGAGAAGAAAGCAAGTCTTTAAATATTATCAAGATGCTCTTTACAACAAATACGACTATTTGTATTTTCTAATAGCTATAGTATCTTTAACAATTCAGAGAGAATATAGCAATTTAAAACAAATTATCGAATTCTTTTATTTATGGAGAATATCTGGTGGTTGAAATCAGAGAAGTACTGCCACTTTTAAACTTTTTCAATAATTTTTCATTCCCATCTTTGGTTATTTTGAGGATTGCTTATGTAGGGGTCAATGACACAGAATTTCTTTCAAAGCTGAATCCTTTTCTAAAAAGCTTAGGGGTAGAAACACAATTTTTTCTTTTATTATGTTTTATTTTTTGAGACCAGGTCTCCCTGTAGCCCCGGCTGACCTGAAATCACTATGTAGACCATGCTGGTGCTGATCTGAGATCTGCTTGTCTCTACCTTAAAGGCGTGTGATACCACATCCAGTCAGAAAACAATTTTATGTCAAATATCCAGGGCTCCAACCAATCTACTTAACTGGGATAAAACTGCTATAATACAGCCTTACAGAATTCAATACAAAGAAAGTTTATTTAATTTTTATATATTAACCACAACAACAAACCTTTGAATCCAAGTTGAAAGAGATTATCATCATCTTGGGATACTTACAAGTATTTCTCTTACAAGTACAGACATACCTGATTCTAAGTCTTAATTCAATAGAGCACTTGAGCAACCAATTGAGATACATAAGCCAATGTGTCAAATTTCATAACAGTGATTAAGTAAACACTTATTTGTATTATCTTAACCTTAACATTATTACACCTCTTAAAAAAAAATCAACTATGACGTTTTTTGACTGTTGGCATGTCAGTATGGAAACAAGCACATCTTCATCAAAGCTTAGAAGATACTAACTTACCCTGTCATGAAGAGTCCAGCCAACATATTTCAGATAACTGTCGTTTAGGAAGGCATCACTATACATTTTCATCCAAACTCCAATTTCTTCAATACAGATGGCTCTAATCTCAGCAATAGCATCACTGTTTGAGGGGAAAGTCAGAGGAAGACAAATCTGATTTACAGAGACCGGGAATATAGTCATACTCATTTTCAACAAACAAATAATAAGCTTTCTCTTTTCACTCTTCCTACCTACACACCCACTCTACCTCATTCTTGGAGGCAGAGTCTCCTCTTATCTGGACTGGCTTCAAACTCACTACTGTGCAGCTGAGGATGGCCTTGAACTTCTGATTCTCCTGCTTCCAGATCCCAAATGCTGGAATTACCAGAATGTATGACCACATCTGGTATTATGTGGTGCCAGAGATTGAATGCAGGACAGTTTACATGCTAGGCAAGCACTCCCTATCAGTTGAGCTACATTCCAAGTATAATAGAAACATTTCCTTAGAATATTAAAAAAATTTTTTTTTCATTGTATGTGTGTTGGTGCATGTGTGCCAGAGGGCATGTGTGGAGGTAAGAGGATAACTTGAGAGATTTGGTTCTCTGCTATTCTGTGGGTTCCAAAGATAGAACACAGGTTGTCAGGCATGGTGGAAAATATGTCTGGCTGCTGAGCTATCTCAATAGAAATATTTATTTAAAAATTGTATTATTTTATTTACATTTGGGGGGTACATGTGATGTAGCCTCTCTCTCTCTCTCTCTCTCTCTCTCTCTCTCTGTGCGTGTGTGTGTATGTATAGGATGGAGGATAACTTGCAGGAATGAGTTCTTACCCTGCATCATGAGGTTATCAGGTTTGGCCTCAAGCATCTTTAAAGACTGATCCATCTCACCAGCCAATTATAAATATTTCTAATACTGTACTTATACATTATGCATTTCCAAAGGCCTCCAAATTAAATACCTTCTGTTTA
Source organism: Nannospalax galili (assembly GCF_000622305.1). Lineage (NCBI taxonomy): Eukaryota > Metazoa > Chordata > Mammalia > Rodentia > Spalacidae > Nannospalax > Nannospalax galili. Next base: position 1,130,300 of record NW_008345581.1, read on the forward strand.
ATCTGGCTTCTATAAAATAGAATTATTAGATACCAATGTCATATAAGACACCTTATTTGGCCCAAATAATCCAATTTTTATTGGTCAGGCAATGACACTGAGAGCTTTCTAACAAGTTCACAAGTATTACAGAGTCAATAAATATATTAAACCTTCTGAGAAAACCAACATACCAACAATCAAATACAGAATTATGTAGAGTTCAAAATACAAACTAGTTTTAAGAGAAAATCAAGTAGAATCCTTCCAGTATTTACGAACCAAAAAACTTTGAATTTTATTGAAAATTAAAGGAAACACAGCATAGCTTATACATCTATAAGATAAATTTTACTACTTCATTCAAATCATAATTTATCATTTAGGCTGAACAGTAGTGAAGAATAATGCACTTCAGTTTAATGGGAAACAGTGATAGAAAACTGCAAATGTCAGGATTCTATCCCTACCCTCATAATATGCACGCAATGTATTTGTCCAGCGATGGTTTCCCTACTCTCATTATTCAGTCAAGAAAAAAGATAACATTGACACTTTTACCTTGTCTCTGACCAGGTTATTAGTTTCACTTTAAAAACATATTTAAGAAAATAATATAAAAACTTTTTTTGGAGCTCAAAACTTAAGGTTTCTCATTTATTATATTTAAGTTAAATGTTAAGTGTTTTTAATTCTCTAATTTATACACGGCAAACTTCTCATTAAAATTAAAGTTAAAATTAAAACTCAGCTAAAATTTTAATATTAAGGTACTTTCTCTCATTTATTTAGTCACTTATTTAATTATTTATCCTGATTCTTTTCTGACCACATCACCACTCTGTCTCTCTCCAGGCAAGGTCTCAGTGTGAATCCTACTGGTCTCAAACTCAGAGTAATCCTTCTGTCTCAATCTCTTAAGTGCAGGGATCTGAACTGAGGTCCCTAGGCTTGTGCAACAAACTCTCTTACCTGTTTAACCATCTCTCAGGTTCTTCTGTGCTGTTTTCAAAGTATGTTCTGTCTTGTTGATATTAATTTACTTTTGAGAATGAGTATACTAAATAACTGGCCTCTGATGAATATAACGTGGTCAAAATGAAAAGTTTTGACTTCTAAAACTAAGTAAAAAAGACAATGTGACTTTAAAAAGTATGTGTACAAGTGTTTTGCCTGTTGTACATAAGTACACCTGTGTCATGCAATACCCAGAGGGCAGAAGAGGATGTTGGATCAACTGGAGCTGGAGTGACAGACACTTGTTAGCTGCCTTGTTGGTGCTGTGACCTGAACTCGGGTCCCATGCAAGAACAGCCAGTGCTCATAATTGCTGAGCCATCTCTCCAGCCCCAACAATGAAACTTTTGTTATTTCTTGGATAATACTGTCTTGGGGAAACTACTTGCCTAAGGGAAGCTCCATGGAATGAATAACTGGGGCCTTCTGCCAGTTATGTGAGTAAGGTACCTTGGAAACAGATCTTCCAACTTCCGTCAGAGGACTGAAAACTTCAACAGTGTCTTAAATGTATTATTATTATTATTATTTTTGTTTTGTTTTTTGAGACATGGTCCCTCTGTACCCCCGGCTAGCCTTGATCTCACAGAGATATGCTTGCCTCTACTTCCTAAGAACTGGGATGAAAGGTGTGTAGCATCATACTTGGCACATTTTTTTTAATTGACTGAGTTGTACTTTATGTGTATGAGTGTTTTGCCTGCATGTATGTAAGTGTACTTGTGTTGTGCAATGCCAACAAACCTGAGAAGATGGCATTTCGTGGAGTTATGGACGGTTGTTAGCCACCATGTGGGTGCAGGTAACGGAAACTGTGTACTCTGCAAGAGCAGACAGTACTCTTAACTACTCCATCATCTTTACAGACCCTTGAACATAATTTTTAAATTAAATTTATTTTTTTTACAGAAAAAAGGGGAAATTATATTGGAAATATTAATGAGGTAACCTGTGGTGTTCCAATACATGTATGCACTGTGTAACATTTAAATCAGACCAAACACATAGATCTCCTCTAGTATTTACCATGTCTTGAAGGCAAAAAGTTTCAAATTCCACTATCTTTCCTTCCACTTCTGCCTCCCCTATTAATTAATTCTTCCCTGTCACGGGGGATTACTTCCAGTTATTCCAGAAAGGTCCTTACTATGCAACCCGGGATGGTTCAAACTCACAATCCTGCTACTTAAACTGAAAGAGTGCTGGGATTAGAGCACATGGTACGATGCAAGGCTCAAACTACTATTTCTAACTTTTGGAATGTATAGTATAGTATTGCTACCTACAACCAGAATATTGTACAATATATATTGGAAATCTATAGAACATTTAAATCAGAATCATCTATCTGGCTAATTTCTAATCCATAAAGTCTATGATGTAAGAGCTGCTTTACACTGCAAAAGTTAGGTGTAATTTGATACAAAGGAGAAGGTAACTACTATTATTTTTTAATATTATTAAGGATTCTTTTAAAAAATATTTTATTTACTTTTTCTTTTTTCTTTGGTCTTTTTGAGACAGGGTTGCCCTGTAGCCTCAGCTGGCCTGGATTCGCTATGACACCAGGTTGGCCTTAAACTCACCGAGATCCATCTGCCTCTGCCTCCCGAGTGCTGGGATTAAAGGCATGTACCACCATTCCTGGCACTATTTACAATTTTTATTTTATGTGTATGAGTGTATTGCCTGCATATGTATAAATACAACCAGGTCATGCAATGCTGGAGGAGGTCAAAAGAAGGCATCAAATCCCCTGAAACTGGAGTTACGGATAGTTGGTAGCTGCCATGTGGGTGCTGGGAATCAAACCCAGGTCCTCTGTAAGAGCAGCTAGTACTATTAACCGCTGAGCCATTATTAATGATTCTTTTTCCTTTTTCTAAATTTTATTTATTTTTTTTATGTATATGCGTGTATTGCCTGCATGTAGGTAAGTGCACCCATGTTGTGCAATGCCTGTGGAGGGCAGACGAGGCTGTCAGATCCCCTGGGACTGGAGTTACAGACAGCTGTTAGCTGCCATGTGGGTGCTAGGATTCGAACCTGGGTCTTCTGCAAGAATAACCAGTGTTCTTAACTGCTGAGCCACCTCTCTAGCCCCTTTTTTCTTTTTAAAATATTTTATTTATTATTTTTATGTGTATGCATGTATTGCCTGCATGTAGGTAAGTGCACCCATGTTGTGCAATGCCTGCGGAGGGCAGAAGAGGTTGTCGGATCCCCTAGAACTGGAGTTACGGACAGTTGGTAGCTGCGACGTGGGTGCTGGGATTTGAACCTGGATCTTCTGCAAGAACAGCCAGTGTTCTTAACTGCTGAGCCATCTCTCAAGCCCCTATTAAGGATTCTTATCAGTCTAATAATGACTATCTGCCTTGGTCTATAAATCAGTTCTTGATCTAAAAACTAGTCTACAAACCAGTTCTTTAGTTCAAGGAGCTCAAGTGTGTGAGCACCTACATGTTTGTCCTGAACCCCATGTCTGTAATGCCATCACTGCCAGTCTGATTATATATACTAATTATTTTTTCATACTCAAGGAAGCATCATCACTTGTAAGATTATTATGATGTCATCTTATTACAGGCCATCACTTCCTTGTCCACTGGAGAACCTAATATTACATTTAATTAAGTAGGAAAGAAAGATATAGTTTCTAAATTTTATGAGCTGATTACAACATATCTTTTGAAATAAAGTTATTAATGAGTTTACCCAATTCTTCCTTTTCATATTTATTTTGTAATCCTTTATTTGTAACAGCTTCATCCCATTCAGACAAGTAAAACCTAACTGAGAAATTTTATATTTTACATTTTAAGTAAATATTAAAAGTGCAACAAAAAAGTTAAGAGAAGAATAAAAGCATTAAGGAAAATTGTAAAACAGACTAATTTTTATACCATTTTGGCAATGGGCCTTGAAATAACCAGGCAGAAAAATGAATGCAGGATAATACCTACTTTGAGAACTTCTCCTTCAAAAGATGGAGACTATTTCTAAGTACCACAACCGGTGAAATGTGAAAAATAAGTGACTGTGAGGTGCCCAGCCCTAAGTGACACATCTACAATGTAACTTCTACACCTAAGGCTCAGGGAACATTGAAGAGGGGGCGGAAAAAATCTCAGACCCAGAGACACAAGATAGATAACACATTCTAGAAAGGATTGGGAAGCTGTACCCACAAAATCTCCATAGTATGTAGTCTAATGAGATCTGCATGATGAAACAGGATGAAATGCCACAGGGCACTTCTTCAAAATGAATAGCTACAGGCAATCAATGGATGCTGAGGGAGGGAGAATCAGTTTTTTCCAGGGACAGTACTAAACACAGGTATACACAAGCACCAGTAAATGAACTCAGTGCATTATGTGTGAATAAATCTAAGTATATGTAACAATAATTAAGGAAGAGGCCAAGAAATTATGAGGGAGGACATGGAAGGAGCTGGATGGAGCTGGGAAGGATAAAAATAATGCAAAGAAAATATTCATATATAAAACTCTGAAAAAATTAAAAGAAAAACTAAAAAATGATTTGGGATGGTGAGAAGGTTCACCAGGTATAGGTGCTTGCCATGAAGTCTGATGACATGAGTTCAATTCCCAGAACCAACATGGTAGAAAGAGAGAACTAATTCCAGCAACTTGTCATCTGAACTTCACATGTTCACTGTGGAAGGTGTACATCTCCATCACTCCCTCCCTCGCCCATAAATAAAACAAATGTTAAAAAAAAAACAACTAAAGATAGCAAGGGCTTGGATAGATAGGTCAGTGGTTAAGAGTACTAGCTGCTCTTGCAGAAGACCTGGGTTTGATCCCAACACCCACATGGTGGCTAACAACTGTCCATAACACCGGTTGCAGGGGATTAGATGATGTTCTCTTCTAATCTCCTAGAGCATTGTATGCATGGGCACACTTACATACATGCAGGCAAAATACTCATACACAAATAAATAAAAATATTGAAAAAAAATCTCAAAAGATCTCTAAAACTGCAATTCTGAATGCCAAAAATGTCCACTACATGAATTCTAGCATAAAATGAATTTACATCTCAATGAGTTCTATGTGAGATTTTGCTTATATAGATTAAATTTAGAGGGTTTTTTTTTTGAGTGAATGAAATAATATACAATGAATAAGCACCTAAAGAAGCTGGGGAAAAAAATCATGCCACATCTTTTATTCAATTGTAAATAAGAATTTGATAGTAGAGAAGGTAATATGATAAGATTTAAATGTTTTTCTAAGAAAGGTGGGCGAATAATTGATTAAATCCATGAAAACGGAAATAAAAATTACAAGTATGAAAAAAAAATTTTTAGTGTGAAAATTTAATGCTATTAAAGGGCATTACAGGAAACAGAGTGAAGAAGTCTTTTGAGAGGTGGTATTATTCATATATGAAGAGCTGAAAACCTCTTGCTTGATAGTTTGATAGTTAAGTCAAACTCATTGTTTCAAACTGACCAGAGGGTTTTTTTTTTTTAAGACACTGAAAATGTAATATTTTTAGAACTAAGGATATAGCTAAGTAGTATACTGTTTTCCTAGGCAGAGATTTCCAGGACAGAATGAGGAGAGAGCCCAAAATAAGTTCATAAAATTGAAATTGTCATACATATCATTTTTGGTGCATTACTTATAAGTAAAAACAAGGACAAAACTCAGAGAAACTACTATGAATTCTGAACTGAAGAGCCCATTGCAGAAGGCTTGGCAAGGTGGTGTATGTACTCCTTTAATAATAGCATTTAGGAGGATGAGGCAGGAGCAATTTCTGTACTAGGCAACAGTGAGTTCTGGGGCAGATTAAATTTCTGAGCAAAGCTCTGTCTCAAAAGAACAAAAACAAACAACAAAAACATTACAGGGTCAAAATCTATTTATTCAGATGAAAAAAAAATCCTAATAAAAATATTAAGAAAAAAAAACCATAGATTGTTTAAAAAATTGTTAGATGCCGAATTTCTGTCAAAATAAGAAAATTTCTTGGAATGGTCCTAACGTTGGTCCGGATTTGTTCTTGCTAGACAGAAAACACTATGAAGAACAAACCTAGACAGAGCCAGGATATATGCCAGAGCAGAGAAAAAAGAGCCGAGAATTTACCAGGTCATGGAAATTAGGATTTTAGCAATAAAATGTAAGAATGGAGACCTGCACAGAGAGTAGGCTCTGGAGATCTGCAACAGAACTCTGTCAACTCTTCAGCTAAATACTAAAAAGTATGTTTATGTGAAAAACCATTCTTGGGTGGTATGGTGGTTAGAATAAGAATGTCCCCATAGGTTCCAAGTATTTAAGCATTTTGTCCCCAGTTGGTGGCACTGTTTGGGGAAGTCTTAGAAGGTGTGGCCATACTGGAGGAAGGTCACTGGGGGGAGCACTTAGAGAGTTCTTAAGGCTTGCTTTCCTGTTTCCTCTGCCTGCTTAAAGATGTAAAATCTTAGCTTATGGTCTTCCCCCAGCCACTTCTGCTATCATGCCTCCCTGCCATGATGGACTTTACTCTTGCCCCTTTAGAACCGTAAGCTAAATAAACTCTTCCTTTTATATGTTCCCTTCGTCATGGTATTTCTATCACAGCAACAAAAAGTAACTAATACAGGTGAGGAAACAATGAATGGATCAGAGAGAAGAATTTTTGAAACAAACACAGTGTTGAGAATACTTTCGGTTTTGATGAGGCCAAGGGGGAATATCTTACAATCTGAACTGGAAAAGTGCAAACTAATATTATCTGAGCATAGGGGGAAAACTCGTGTTGGACTAAATGATGACCAAACTCAAAAAAAAAAAAAAAAAAAAAAAGTTAAGCACCACTGATTCCTATAAAGAGAAAAATATATTTAAGAATACAAAATGATCTAGCAAAACATGCAATGACTGGCATTCAATAAAACTATCAGGCATGAAAGAAGAAAATGACTCATAATGAGGGAGGAAAAAAAACCCAATCCACAAAAACAGAAAAGGAAATGATATTGATCATAAAACAAACTAGAATATCAAAACCATTATTATGACAAAATTCAAAGGTCCAAGAAGCTTGAGACAAAGACAATATGCTAAAGAGACATAAAAGAGGAAAAAGAAAGATGAAGAAAATGACACCAAAGAGTGTTTGAACAGAAAAAACAAAATCAATGGCAAAGAAAACAAAACCAAAAAACTCTAAATAGCAGTCAAAGTAAAAAGATACATTAATTACAAAAGATACAAGAAAATATATAAGACTTCTTAGGTGCTAACAAAATGAAACAGAAACAATGGGTCAATTCTTTTAAGGAACCAAAAAAATAATAAAATAAAATAAATCCCCAAAATGTTAACCTAGATTTACATATAAAAGACAAAATTGGAAATGACAGCACTAGGTGAAAATTCTTCCCATCATCCCAGCCATGAAAAGCATTAAAAAGACAAAACAATTTTTTAGGTTTCTGAGAACTAAGTAAGTTGGTGAATTTTAGATAAAACAGTGTCAAAGTCTATGGTATTCTGGTATGAAACAATTTCTTCACCTGAAAGTCAAGATCATTGGCTGTCATATTACTTCCAAGATTGAAGATATCCATGAACACCATCGGCTTTGATGCACAGCTTGCAAATATGATTGGGAAACTGTGTTAAATATGCACATGCACAGAAGATAAGCATAAAACATAACAGAACATGAAACAGAAAGAACAAAAGTCTGGGAGACAGACAAAAAGGAAAACAACAAAACAAAACAAATCAAAACAAAAGAAAAAACACTCAACCAAAGCATTAGTACATGGAACCAAATACTAAATTCAAATATGAAGCTTTCTCCTTGAAGTGCTCTCTGTACTGAAGCCAAGGATTCATATATGCTAAGTAATTGCTCAATGACTAAGCAAGATAAATATTTTATTGCTTCAAAGAATTAAATAAAAGGACATTTAAAGTATTAAATGACAACATGATGACAGTATTTAACCAATAGTAAATCAGGGCAAAGAAAGAGTGACGAACCAAGAACCATTTTTACAATAGGAACTGAAGTTCTAGTCCAAGAAATCAGACAGAAAAATAAAGAACATTCAAACTGGAAAATAGTCAACTTCTCATTGTTTACAGATGACACAATATTACTAATAGAAAACCATAGAAAACCACAAAGACTTTTGTCAGAGAATATGAGTATAAATAAACTTAGTAAAGTTGCAGGATATAAAACCAACACACTTGAAAATCAGAGACATCACAACACATAAACAACAAATGGTCTGAAATGAACATCTGGGAGAAACCTCATAAATTTTTTAAAATTTATTTTTATTGTATGTGTATGATGTATTAGTGTCTTGGCTACCATGTGTGCAATGCCTGTGGAGGAGAGAAGAGGGCACTGGAACCCCTGGAGCTGGAGTGACAGACTCCATGTGGGTACTGGGAACTGAACCTGGGTCTTCTGCAACAAGCAGCCAGTGGTCTTAACTGCTGAGCCATCTCTCCAGCCACATAAACCTTTTTTATAAAATATATTTACTTTTCATTTTATGTGTATGAGTGTTATGACCTGCATGTATGTAAGTGCACCCATGCCATACAATGCCCAATGAAGTCAGAGCAGTACATCAGAATCTCTGGAACTAGAGTTTCAGGTGGTTGTTACCCGTCATGTAGATGCTGGGAGAAAAACCTAGGTCTTCTGCAAGAGCAACCAGCACTCTTAACTACTGAGCCTTCTCTTCAGCTCCCACAACCAAAATTTTAATAACATACAAACCAATAATAAAGGCTAGAAAAACACTGATGAAATAAGTTCAAAAGAAAAGAAATGACTGGAAGAGATTCAGTGCATTTCCTATCAAGATATCAATGACAGTCCTCATGGAACTAGAATAAACAATTCTCAAATTTGTACTAATGATAAAATATTCCAAAAAGTCAAAAAAATCTTGGGCAACAATGCAGGATGCAAAGTATTACCTGAATTCAAAATGTGTTATAATGTTGTAGAAATAAAAACAGAATGGCATGGACTGATGATGTAAGTCAATTGGTAGACTGCTTGCCTGGGACGGACAAAACCCAGGGACTGATTCTCCAGTGTGGCGTAAATCAGGTATGGAAACAAACACTGTCATGGCAGCACTCAAAAGGTGGAGGTCAGAGGAAGTTCAAGGTCATCCTTGGCCACACAGTTTGAGGCCAGCAAGGTACATATAACACCCTGTCTCAAAACAAGCATGCACACATGCACAGAGGTATTGATTGGGATAAAAGGAGGCCTAGAACCTATACGAAGAGGAAAAGAAAGAATCAACTCTACAGTTTCTCTCTGACTTCCACATACCTGCTATGACACCCACATACCCACATAATAATATACTAGGGGGAAATATGGGAAAATGCTTTTGTATATTGGAATGAGCAAGAATTTTGTGGACAAGATTATAAAAGCATAAACAACAAAAACAACAAAATATACAAATGGGATAGCATCCAAGTTTAATGGTTTTGCACAGCCAAGGAAATAATGGGGTGATAAAACAACACCTAGAAAATGGATAAAAATAGTTGAAAAGTATACATCTGACAAGGGATTAATATCCAGAATATATGGGGAACTCTAAATGCTCAACAGCAAAATGGATTAATGCAAATAAATAAGTAGATGATTAAAAATGAGAAATCTATCTAAAAAGACTTCCTGAAGATAAAACATTCATACAGTTAACAATATAAAGCACAACATCATTAGTCATTAGGGAACTCAAATCAAAGTCACACTAAGAAATTCACTCACTCAAGTAAGAATGGCTATTAAAATACTGAAGGTAACAAGCAGACAAGGCTATAAAGAAAAGGGACCCCCTGATCACTGTTGGGAAGTAAATTAGAAGAGTTATTCCAAAGAGCATAATGGAAGAACATAAAGTCTTATGCCATGTGTGTAAAGGTCATTCAAACAAATAAGAGGCAGGAATATGCGAAAAAATAAAATTTCAAGGGCTGGTAATATAACTCAGTGGTAAAGTACTTGTGGATCAAGTGTGAGGCGACAGGATATATTTTTTGAGTATTAAAAAAAAATCAGTTTTTAGCCAGGAATGATGGTACAGGCCTGTAGGCTCAGTATCTGGGTGGTGGAGGCTGAGTGAAGGCTAGCCTCAACTACAGATTGGCTATTTGAGGTCATACTGGACTACATGAGACCCTATTGTATTAAAAAAAGAAGAAAAGGGGCTGGAGAGATGACTCAGCAGTTAAGAGCACTGGCCTCTCTAGTGAAAGATCTGGGTTCGAATCCCAGCACTCACATGACAGCTAACAAATGTCCATGACTCCAGTTTGTGGGCACTGCAAAAAGGAATGCACGTATATACATGTATGCACAATACTCATACATGAAAACTGTGAAAGCTCTAAAGACCCGTAATATACAATGGACGATTAAGATACTCTTAACTCTCACCAGAGAAGTTTTCTTATGTAGCAAACAGTGATTAACACAGAGACCCACAATTAGCCAATGTGTAGAGAACAAGAGCCAGAAGATGAATATATAAGTTTTAATCAGAAAAAAGGTAGTCTAGTACGTAACATGGCACTTACAAAGTGTTGAAAGAAAAAAACAAAAACAAAAAAACCCAACATTGCTCCAAGAATTCTGAGTGTAGTTCAAAGATGAAGCTCAAATATTGACTTTCTAGATAAATAAAACAGACAAAATCTGCTGGTAGTGAACTTGCTTTATAGGGAATACAAGTATATATCCTTAAAAAAAAAACCCATAATGCAATTAAATGTCTTAAGTATACTAGAAAAATGAAGAGGACTAGAAGTCTAAAAATCTTGCAAAAATATTAGTATTAACAATGGATCGACCACATCATGGGGCACAAAACAATCTTCAACAAACACAAAAAGACTGAAATAATACCACAAATTCTATCAGACCACAATGCAATAAAGCTTAAAATCAACACCGGAAGAAACACTAGTAACTACATGAACACATTAAACAACACACTCCTGAATGACTGGGGTCAAAGGAGAAATTAAGAAAAAGTATTCCTGAACTAAATGAAAAGGACAATACAACATAACAAAACCTCTGGGACATGTTGAACACAGTCCTTAGAGGGAAGTTTCTAGCTCTAAGTGCCTACATTAAAAAAAAAATCAGAAAAAAACACAAATAAATGACTAAACATTGCAACTCAAGAGACTTGGAAAGCAGTAACAAATGAAATCCAAACCCAGTAGACAAGAAGAAATATCAAAAATCAGAGGAGAAATTAATGAAATAGAAACAAAGAAAACAATACAAAGAATCACTGAATCCAAGAGCTGATTCTTTGAGAAGATAAACAAAAGACCTCAGATAGCCAAAGCAACCCTGAGCACTAAGAGCAATGTTGGGGGGATTACTATATCAGATATTAAACTGTATTACAGAACTATAGTCATAAAAACATGGTACTGGCACAAAAATAGACCCATAGATCAATGGAACAAAACTGAAGACCCAAGTATGAGTACATGCAATTTCAGCCACTTGATATTTGACAAAGGGGCCAATAATATTCACTGGAGGAAAGACAGCATATTCAGTAAATGGTGCTGGCAAAACTAGATCTCCACCTGTAGAAGGATGAAGCTAAACCCCTATCTCTCACCTTGCACAAAGGTCAACTCTAAATGGATCAAAGACCTCAATGTGAAGCCTGAAACTGTGAAACTGCTAGAAGAAAACATTGGCAATAACTTATAAGATATAGGTGTAGAAAGTGATTTTCTAAACTGGACATCAATTGCTCAGGAAATAAGGTAAAGAATCAACAAATGGGACCTCTTTAAACTAACAATGTTCTGTACATCAAAGGAGGCAACCAGGGAAGAGAAGAGAAAACCCACAGAATGGGAGAAAATCTTCACCAGTGACACATCTGACAGAGGTTTAACATCGAGAATACATAACGGGAACTCAAAAAACAGAATCAAGACAGGAAGTAACCCAATTAAAAGATGGGTTAAGGAGCTGAAAAGAGAGTTCTCAAACGAAGATGATGGCTAAGAAGCATCTTAAAAGATGTTCAACATCACTAGTAATTAAGGAAATGCAAATTAAAACCACTTTAAGATTTCATCTTAGCCCAGTCAGACTGGCTAAGATCAAGATAACAAATGATACCAAATGTTGGAGAGGATGTGGGGAAAGGGGAACGCTCATCTACTACCGGTGGGATTGCAAATTTGTTCAGTCCCTATGGTAAGCAGTGTAGAGAACCATTAAAAAACTAAAAATGAACCTACCATTTGACCTAGTTTTACCACTCCTTGGCATATACTGAAAGGACTCATCCTATTGCAGAGACACTTGTACATCATGTTTGTTGCTGCTCTTTTCACAACAGCTAAGAGATGGAAGCAACCTAAGTGTCCCTCAATTGACAAGTGGATATTGAAAATGTGGTACATTTACACAATGGAGTTCTACTCAGCAGTAAAGAAAGATAAAATCATGAAATCTGCAGGAAAATGGATAGAATTAGAAACTGTTATACTAAGTGAATACAGAAACAAACAATGTATATTCTCCCTTATATGTGCATCGTAGCACCAAATCCTTATGATTATGTATCCAGATGTAACTGCAGGATCCAGGATAATCAAAGGAACCAGGGAGGCAAGGGAAAAAAACTTGAGAGAGAACAGTAGGAAACAGATGTTACTAAGAAAGAAGTGAATAAAAATGGGGTTATTTAAATGAAGGGGAGAGGGAGGGTTCTACAAGGTTCCTTAGGGGGAAAGAAGGAGCTCAAAAGAGGTGGAACCATATGAGAAGGGTATTATTAAGGGAGAAATTGGAAAAATGGGGGCACTTTAAATGGGGGAAACCATGGTGGAAGGGTTAGACAATGAGACAAATAATGCCTAGCTAGTTTTAAAAAAAGAAGGAACCATATTAGTACAACAACCTACTGACAAATTATATATACAATTAGTTCATGTAACAAAATATATATCTAGTCAAGGTTTATCTGAGAACGTTTGTTTTTTGCCCAAGCTTTATCTACACAGCACATGGTAATTAAAGTACCAGACTGGTGGAACTAACCTTCTTGGATGTTTAACAGACATACTTTGAGGCCCATACTAATCTGGTCAGAGAGACCTAAAGGATAGTTTTTGCTCCTTGCTGTACAAGGTCAACTAAGTTCCAGGGGACTATGAAGCATCCTTCAAAATGTACTGTAACTGTGGTGAGTTACCTGTCCTCTTGTTTAGGGAGGACATGGAGACCCCATCAGATGGACCTGAACCAGGGTCCAGTCTCCAAAGAGAATGGTCAACACAGAAGAACCATTTCCTCCATGCTTCCAAGTGAAGCCTGCCACAGTCGAGCAGGACCTTTGACTTATCTTGACACAGATAGAACTGGTAAAGGAAAGGCGCCAGGGGCTCCTCCCAAGCCCATGTAACCCCTGAGGAACAGATCCTCAAACAACCTTAAGAGTAAAAATAAATTGGTTTATTTCGGCCAACTGTATAGTCTTAAACACCCAAAAGGAAAATATAACGAAAGATTAAAGTGATAGGTGTATTTCTTTAAGAGTCCATGTGTATAGTTAAAGGCTACATAACAAAAAACAATGCCAGACAGGAGATACCTACCTTTGAGTTGCTGGCCAGCAGAGAACTGGGAAAATGAACAGCAGACCCCAATCTTATATAAAGGAAGTGGGCAACTCACTGATTGCTGCTAGATGAAGAGCTAAGCTTACTAAAACAAGGGACTCTAGATAGGCTGACTAGACTTAGCGGATGGACATGCACTGGGGAATAGCTGGGGGCACTGACAACACAGTGGGCAGTAACAGGGATGATAGAGTGTATGTGATCTAGTAGGGAGTTGGGGAGGCTATGGGAGGGTGTCATTTGGGATGCAGGTATAAAGATGAGTAAGACTGGGTGTTCTGTATCACACACACACACACACACACACACACACACACACACACAAAAGAGAGAGAAAAAAAGAGTTTTGTTTGATGTTGGGTCAGAGCTCTAGGATGCGAATCTCCCAGCTTCAAACCTTTATTGTGGGGAGTGGCCCTGAATTCTCTGCAAAACAACTGCTTCAATTCTAAGCAAGAACAATTGCAATTATCATATTTAGGGCATCTTTTCCACATTATTTGTTTAGACAGTCTCGCTATGTAACCCTGACTGGCTTGTTCTACTTGGTTTTGTACTAAGACAATGTGTATGAAATTGAATTGGAAATATAAAGCTCTGTTATTTAATCAAAAATATTTTATTCAAAACAAAAGGAAACACTTCACAATAGAAAAAAAAATAAATATGATGAGAAAGCTGAAATTCTAGAAAAAGATTTCAAAGTCCTACTTTTATACAGGATCAAATAGAGGGGGAGTGGAGAGGTGGCTCAGCAGTTAACTGCTCTTGTAGAGGACACAAGTTTTGTTCCTTGTACACTTGTCAATCAGCTCCAAACCACCCATAACTATAGTTCCAGGGAACCTGATGGTTCTTCTGGCCACCTTGAGCACTGTACTCCTGTCCACATACCCACAAACATATATACATAATAAAAGAAATAAAGAAGAATACAAGACCAAAAAGATGACCTAAGTAAACAGGTAAGGAATTTCATTCAGGACAGAGGCAAGAAAGTTATTAAAAAATCAATTTAAAACTTAAAAAAGTTACCTAAGTGGAATAAAGAATTAGTTAAAAAGCAGGAAAAATGAAAAAGCATATAGGAGACATGGGTGGTGATATACAACTTTTATTTAATCTCAGCATTCAGAAGGTAAGGAAAGGTAGAAATCTGTGAGTTCTGGGTCAGCCTGGTCTACACAGGGAGTTCCACATCATGAGAACCTGCTCCAAACAAACAAGCTAGAGAGAAAAAAAGTAAGCAAAGAAACATAATACTGGAAATAAAGAAGAAATTCTGAAAAGTATTAGTTCATAAAACAAGAAACCCAGCAGAAGGAATTTCAGGGAGGAAGGACAGGTTAAGGAAATAACATAAAAATATAAGAAAAATGATTAGCGAACATGGTCAAAACTTCCCCCAAAGACTGGGAGACATTTAACAGACCAGGCCTAAGAAGCCAAGGATTAAAAGAAAGAACTGAGATAGTCAAACAGCTTAGAAACCCTATTCAATCAAATGGCAGCCCCAAACTTCCAAAACCTAGAGAAAAAGACACTTGAATACAGAAAGCATTTAGAACCACAAATAGACATGACAAGAGAGTAACTTTTCCACAACATATCATATTCAAAATTTAATAAATATACTAAAAAGGAACAATACTAAAAGCTGTAAAAGAAAAATGTAACTCACACACAGAAGTAGAAACATCAGGTAAACATCACATCTGTGAACAGCGACTCTAAAAGCCAGTGAAAGATGGAATAATATCTTTCAAATCCTGAAAGAAAATTAACTGTCAAAGTTATTTAAAGGAAAACGCATACACAGAGAAAGAACAAAGTTTTTCCCAAAAGGATACAGAGAAAAACATTCTTAAGAGGAACAGATGACTAAAGAAATAGGGGAATGAATCAAGTCCAACACTCAATACTGGGAAGAGATAGAAGAACTACCAATAAACCAACCAAATGGAACAGCCAATACTTTACCAATTGAGAAATTACCTGACAATGTACTTTAGAATTACCCACAAAGCACTGAGAAAATAAAGATGAGGATTAGAAAATTTCTTGAAATTTTTTGAATAAAAATGGAAACACAATGTACTCAAACTTATGGAATACAGCAAAAAGAAGAACCAAGAGGCAAATTTTACTGTAATGAAAATGCCTACAAATCATTTCAATGCAAAAGTTAAAAACCTAAGGGTGCCTATCAAAGACCTAGATAAGCAAAACTACATCAAAACAAACATATACAGAAATAACAATCATAGCAGAAATAAATGAAATATGGTTTGAAAAAAAAACCAGGAATGAAACAAAAAGTTCAACTTTTGAAAAGATAGGCAAAATTAGTAAAAGAGAAGATCAAATTAATAAAATTACTTATAAATAGGCTATATGGGTGCTTGCTTTGTAAAAGTTGGTGATCTAAAATGAGATACATACAGACATATAATTATCATCTTTTTATTTGAATTGCCCCATGATCATTACATACTGACTCAAAGTTTTGAACCATGAAGACATTTTATATGAAAAATTCATTAAGAAGCAATGACATTAAATCAGTAACAAGAACTCTCACAACAAAGGAAAGCAAAGGACTTAATTGATTTATTGCTGAATTTTACATTTTACAAAAAAATGTATTTATTGATATTTATTTGTGAATGTCCATGTCTACAAGTATAAGCTGTGGAGGTCAGAGGGCAACTTGTGGAAGTTGAAGTTGATTCTCTCTTACCATGTGAGTCCCAAGGATCGAACTCAAGATTTAAACAGTAAGCACCTTTATATACTGAGGATTCTTGCAAACTGCTGAACTTTATTTTTGAGACAGGCTTTCCCTGTAACCCCAGATGGCCTTAGAGCACACTATGTATGCTAGGCTGATCTGGATCTCACAGAGAACTGCCTGCCCTGTCTCTCCAGTGCTGGGGTTAAATGAGTGTGCCACAATGCCTGGTTTGGACCCTGAACTTAAAAAAATTTATTTATTTATTATTTTCATTTTATGTGTATGAGTGTATTGCTTGCATGTGTGTAAGTGCACCCATGCTGTGCAGTGCCTGCAGAGGTCAGAAGAAGGCATGAGATTCTCTGAAACTGGAGTTATGGATGGTTGTTAGCCACCAACTGGGTGTGCTGGGATTCAAACCTGGCTCCTCTGAGAGAGCAGCCAGTGCTTTCAACCACTGAGCCATCTCTTCAGTGCAACCCTGAACTTTTAAGAAAGAATTCACAACTATTTTTCTTAAATTATTCCAAAGAACTGAAAAGGGTGGAATGCTTCAAATCACACAGAACGAGGACAGCAATAATCTGTTACCAAAGAGACATACACATTAAGAAAACTATAAATTAATAATAGTGAGAAACCTAAAACCTCAACAATAGAATAACAAATTGGACTCATTAGAAATCAGTATCAACTCAGTATCTCCCAAGGCTGGTTTAACATAAGGAAAACAAAGATGAAGGCTAAAAATTGTATGAAATCTCAATGGATACTGAAATAACACATTTGGTAAAATTCAACATCCCTTTTTGATAAATCCTCTGAGCAATTAGCTTTAAAAAAAAACAACAAAAAACATAGTCCCAAACAATATAGGTTCTATTTTTAAAAAAATCAGTCAACATCTTTCTGAATGGATAAAACTGAATTACTTATTTTGATTAACTTACTTCCAAAGAGTGAAAACAAGCAAAAGGTATCCATTCTCATAACTCTTGAATATTCAACATACACAAAAAGTCAGCAAGAACAAGTAATAAGCGGAAGTAAAAGATATACCAAGAGAAAGACATGAATCCAAATTATCCCAGTTAATAAAAAATATAATATTAAGTATAGAAACACTTAGCGGTTGTACTTCAAGACCATTAGATATGACAAACAAATTCAGCACAATAGAAGGATTTTTAAAAATGGAGGAAAATCAGTAACTTCACTGTACATCAAAAATATATTTTCTAAGAGACAAAAAGAATACAACAACCCGGGAAAGGGTTTAAAAATACAAAAAATACCAAGGAATAAACTTAATCAACAATGTAAGTCTTCTCCAATAAAAATTACGAAAGTGAAGAAATTAAAAATGACACCAGACAATGTAAATACACTCCACGATTATAGACTGGAAGAATTAATACTATTATATTGTCCATAATATCCAAATGATTTTCAGATTCGTAGCAATAACCATCAGAAACAGGAAGGAAAAAAAAAAGGCTCACCTGATTTCAGGAAGTACTACAGTCATAAACAAACAACAAACAAAAACAAAACAAACCCAGACCCCAGGATGGAACAGCCATAAAAAGTAAGAATAGTGTAACAAAATGAACATCACAGAAATAAACCCAAGTACTTATCAGCTAATCTATTCTAAACAAAGACTTCAAAAACGTACACTGGAAAAAGGGCAGGTTCTTCAATAAATGGTGCTAGGAAAAGAGCAAAAGTACATGTAAAAAATTTGGTATTTATCTGAATCATTCTGAATGGAAATTTAGAAAAAGATCCAAAAAGGCCTAAGAGTAAGATTGGAGGCTACAAAACTACTAGAAGAAATAGGAAAAATACCTCAAGACATTAGGATAACGATATTATGGGTAAGAACCTCCCAAATCACGGGAAACAAAAGCAAAAATTGACAAGCAGGATTATATTAACTAGACACCTATAAAAAAATGAAACAATGAAGAGGCTAATAAATACATTTAAAAAATTCAAATCAAGGAAACACAAATCTATTATAATAAACAATCTCACTCCAGTAAAAATAGACATGAAAACTTTATATCTACAGAGAAATGCTGGCAATACTGTTGAAAAAGAAGAACTAAATAATATATTACTGGTGGGACTGTAAATTATCTTGCTGAGACATACTCAAACTGTAAAAAGAACAACAAAAAGGAAACAATTTTAAAAGCATCAAGAGAAAATTACCAGGTTACCATGTGAAAGAACCCCTAGGAAACAGATTTCTCAATAGAAAGTTATATACAATGAAAGAATGAAATGATAAAAATTCAAAGTCCTACCCAAACAAAACACTAAAAAACCAAAACTCTTCCAGTCAACATTATACCCAGTGAAGCTATCATATAGAAATGAAGGAGACAAAACCTTTTCAAAACAAGGAAAAATTGAAGAAATTAATCTCAATCAAAAAGACACAAGGATGCTGGGCATGGTAGTACACGCCTTTAGTCCCAGCCACTTGGGAGGCAGAGGCAGGTGTATCTTTGTGAGTTCCAGGCCAGCTGGGGCTACAGGGAGACCCTATCTCAAAAAGACAAAGAAAAAAAAAAAAAGACTCAAGGCTGTCTTTACTCCACCCCCCCGACCAAAACAAAACAAAAACAAAAACAAAAAACAAAACAAAAAAACCGAAAACAAGACAGGGAAAACAAAATACTATGCCAATGGAATGGAAGAAAACTAAAAATATATGAGTGTCTATACTTACATCAGATTAAATGTGAAGTAAAAATTGTGAAAAGGGGGAAAAGATGTTCATATTATAATAATAAAAGGATCAATTTAAAAAGAAATAACTGTTGTAAACATCCATGTAACTGGCAATAAAACATGAAATTATGGGTGCTGGAGAGATGGCTCAGTGGTTAAGAGCACTGACTGCTCTTGCAGAAGACCCAGGTCTCAGCATTCACAGGGCAGCTAACAACGGTCTGTAGTTGCAGTTCCAGGGTGATTCGATCCCTCTTCTGACCTCTGTGGGCATTGCATGACATGACAAAGGAACATTTATATACATACAGGCAATATACGCATACAAATAGAATAAAAAATGATAAATATTTTAAAAACATGCAATTATAGAAAGCAAACATTATTAAAATGACAGGTGAAAGACACTATAATAGTGGGGAAATCTCAGCACACCAAGTTGTTCATCTAGCCCCAAAGCAAGTAAGAACCACTGTAAAGTACACTGAAAATTAGATAAAACCAACAGACATTTGCAGAATTATTAATCAGTTTCCTAAAACGTACTCTTTTCCTTTTAGAACATAGAGCAGACCAAATACTTAGTTATAACACAAGTCAGAAAAAAATGAAAAATAAAGAAACACCGATTGAAATCATGCCATGTATCACAACTAACAACCAGGTAAACTTGATAAATAAGGCACATTTTAGAAAGTATAAAAACATGGGATATACATCACCTTGCACAATCAATAGGTGAATGAGTAAATAAAAAGAAAGTGAAAGTATTAAATAATAGAAATAAAATCTATATACAAAACCCAATGGTAATTCAGTAAAAGTAGCAGTTAGAGAAAGCCTTATGTCAACACATAAGAAAAAGATTTTCACCAGAAAAAAAAAAAAAGTAAATTAATTCAAGGATGAAGCTGGGTATGGTGGATCGTCTCTGTAATCTCACTCAGGCAGCTGAGGCAGTGGAATTGCCATGATCAATGGTTATTCAGGGCTTCACACTGAATCCATGTTTCAAGCAAAGCAGAAGAGAACAGAAGAGCACAGAAAAGAAATAAAAGCAAAGAGGAACAAAATCCAATGTTAACAGGAAGAATGAATACCTGAGCATAAATAGAAACTGAAAAAAAATGCAAAAGATAGGTAAAACTAAAATTTGCATTTTTAAAGCTCTTGTGAGTATTTTAACAATGAACATGGATGTGGAAGTCTGTAGAACATAAACTCATTTTTGTGCTGGGTAAGAGATATAGATCTAATTTTTATTCTATTGAATCTATTCAGGTGGAAGTCGAGCTTTGATGGCACTACTTTTTAAAACTTACTCTTCTTTTTTCCAGTATATGATTTTCACACCTTTGTTTAAGAAAAAAATCAGGTTCCCATAACTCTGTGAGTTTAGCTCTAGTCCTCAATTCTATTCCACTCTTCTACACTTCTGCTTTTGTGCCTGCATCATGCTATCATTTTCACTATAGCTTTGTAGTATAATTTGAGGTCAGTGAGATACTGTCAGGCATTCTTTCTTTTTAGGTTTGCTTTCAATATAAACTTTCCTTTGTGTTTCAAGATGAAATAACTATTCCTACTACTTCTGTGAAGAATACCATCGGAATGTGGATGGGGTTTGCACTGAATCTGTGTGGGAGACAGGCTTGAGACTAGGGTGAAAGTCTTACTGACAGCCATACAGGAGGCCCGAGGCAACGACCTGACTGCTGGAGTCACATGGAACACCTTGTGACATTTGCTCCCATTGGCAGATCATGAGACTGATGCCTAGAGCTTGCCACTCCCTAATCACCACCCCTGGAATCCAAATTGCAACACTTAGATATTGTAACAGTCAGGGTCATCTGGTTTTCAGGAATCCAGGCTCTGTAATCTGAAACCCAGTATGCTAATGAGGCATCCTACCCGCTATTCTGTGATAGGATGTTAAGTCTATTATGCTAATAGGATGCTAATTCTGTTATGCTAATAAGGTATCCTACTTGCTGTGCTGTGATTGGACCACTACCCCTATATAAGCTTGTGCCTTCCTGCCATAAACCAGACCTGTGTCACTGAACCTGGTCTCCTGTGTCTGAATGCGGCTCCGCTGACACAGTCTCCTCACCAGCCCTGGGGTCCGGGACCAGGCAGAAGTGGCGATGACAGGAGGCAGCACAGGGCAAGCAGAAGAGCTGCCTCAGCACCAGGTGAGCAGAAGAGCAGCCTTAGCCCAGGGGAGGCAGAAGAGCAGCCTCAGGCCAGGGTGAGTGGAGGAGCAGACTCAATGCCTGTGAGAATGAAGGAGTGGCACCCATGAGAAGGGAGGAGTGGCCGCCGCTGGCGGTGACTGCAAATCTGTACCTTACTTTGGTAGTAATGCCATTTCAAAGTATTAACTCTAACAACTCAGGGCATGGGGAAGGCTTTCCATCATCTACTATCATCAACATTTTCTTTTTCACTGCTATAAACTTTTCACTGTCAAGGTATTTCATGTCTTTGTTTAGGTTTATTCCTAGCTCTTTGGGGGGGGGGCGCTATAGTGAGTTAGTTATTTTTTCCTAACTTCTTCCTCTGCTACTAATTCTTTGTGCTGATTTTATGTACTGCAACTTTACTGAAAGTGTTTATAAATCTTAGGGATTTTAGCGTAGAATGGTCATCTGGGAAAGGGGAGAAGATGACTTCATCTTTAATCTTACCCTCTAACTTCTTTTGTCTTATTGTTTGCTCTAGGGAAACTTTGAGCACTAAAGTAAATAAATAGAGAGCAGGAACCAATGTCTTCTTCCAGATTTTATGTTCTCAGTTTTTCTCTGTTTAGCATAAATGTAGCTTATAGGATTTTCATTCAGAGATTTTACTATTTTGAGGCATGTTCACCTACTCCTAATTTCTCCAGGACTTTTATCAAGAAGAAATGCTGAACTTTCTACATCTAGTGAAGTGATCATGTAATTTCTGTTAAGAAGTTTTTAAGAGATTCTGAGTACATGTAACATATTTCACCAGTCAGTTTTTAATGTGATTCCTAATGAAGATTTGTTGGAAAAGTACTGATGAAGCTGGCATTTGCGAAGGCTGACCGACTTGAATCTGACTGAAATAGTGGAAATAGAGAAAGGAATGCCATTAAGCTGTCCTCTGACCACCCCATGGCACATTCTTTCTCATTCTCTCCCTCCCTCCCTCCCTCCCTCTTGTTCTCCTTCCTCCCACCCCTTTAACCAATCAAGCATCCAAACAAACAAATGAAGCCTAAAACAATTTTTGTTTTTGAGATTCAAACAGTGCTGGTTAGTTTCTCTCTCTCTGTCTCTCTCAGTCTTTTGTTTTGAGACAGGGTCTCCTTGTAGCCTCAGCTGGCTTGGAACTCACTATGTAGACCAGGCTGGCATAGAACTCACAGAGATTCACCTGCCTCTGCCTCCCAAGTGCTGGAATTAAAGGTACATATCACTACACCTGACTTGGTTAGTTTCTCTTAATTTGACTAGAGATACCTAGGAAGAGGGAACCTCAGTTGGGGAATTTGGGATTTTGGTGTCTATGAGGCATCTTCTTGATTGCTAATTGATATAGCATGGCCCAGCGCACTGCGCAGTGCCAGTCTAGGCAGGTGGATCTTGGCCTTTATAATAAACATAGCTGACCAAATCAGGAGAAGGAAGCCTGGTAAGTATCATTCCTACGGTTTTTATTTCAATTCCTACCTATAGGTTCCTACTTTGAATTCCTATCTTGGCTTCCCTCAATGATGGATTGTGACCTGGGAGCTTTAAGATGAAACAAAACCTTTCATCTCCAAGTTGGTTTTGATCAATGTTTTGTCAAAGCAACAGAAAGTAAACTAGGAGAGAACCCAAGAATAGATAATCAAAATAAGAAACAAAGTCACATCAAACTGAAAAGATTCTGTATCGTCAAAAATAACAAAATGAGCCAGGTTTGGTTGCACAAGCCTCACGTTCTCAACACCTCAGAGGTAGGCAGGAGGTCTGTGACTTTGTGGACAGCCTAGAAAGTTCCAGACCAGGCAGGGCTAGATAGAAAAGGCCCATCTTTAAGAAAAACAAAACAAAATAAATAAAAGCCCAAACCCAACTATCCAAACCAAAAAAGGAAAAAAACATAGCTGGTGGAAAGAGATGTACCCAGGGCAGCTGGCCTAGGAATGGGAGATACGCCAGCTCCCAAGAGACCAAAAGACTGCAATGCATCATGCAAGGAAACTTATAATATGAGATGAGTATGTACCTGACCATAGGTGCTTCTATATTGATCACAAGATTCTGAACTCAGTACCTGACACGTAAGAAAGCAAGCAATGGGAGAGCCAAGATGGCGGTGCATCAAAGACTTTCCACACGAGGACTTAAACCATGACTCTAGGCCTCCTAAGTTTATTAAGAATCTTGATGCTTCTATACTGATCTCAAAATTTTGAACTCAGGACTTGGCAGGTGAGAGGGAAAATATCAGGGAAAACAAGGTGATGGAGTGTTTCTAGCCTGGTTGCCCACATGCACCAGAGGGGCAGAAGTGTCAGCCTGGGCACACAAGCACACTGGCAGGGTGGAGCAAGCCAGCCTGCCCACCCATGCACACTGCTGGCACCCATGGTCAGCTGACCATCATTATCACTCAGTGGTCAGGACTGGGCTGCAGTCCTCAACAACATTAGGAATCTGAGAAGTTTATAGATTTCAGAAAATAAACTAGAGGACAAATGTTAAAGCTGCCATGTAGAGCTTGGAAACTTCCAAACTGCCATTCAGAGAATCTTAGACTGGAAGCCTGCTGCTGCCTACTATGAGGACCTAGCTTATGCTTTTATCCACAGTAAAACACCATGAGGAATATGCCTGTTGGAGAACATGTTGGTCCACAGTGAGGTTATTGTGCTGAGCGAGGCCTGAAAACTGCCAAGGTGTAACCTGCAAGCAAGGCATGTGAACAACTAACTTTGAGTGAAGAAAACGAAGTGTTTTCAAGCAGTGTGTGAGAAAAAAAGAAACTAAAAGTGAAAATCCCATTTCAAGAAACCTGGGTATATTCTGACCCCAAACCACATACAAAGGAAAGGGAGTTGGCGCTTTCTTTGGCACACCTTCATGTGAGAATTATGTATCACAGATACTCTGATGAGATATGATTTCTCTGACACCCAGAGTTCAGATGGGTTATGTAAGATAGATGAGGTTATTTCATTTACTAATAAAATACACGAAGTTGGGAAGGTGCAGGGTAGGGGTGGTAGGGTAAGGGTAGAGCTGTGGGAGGAGGTCTGACTATAATAATAAAAAAAAATCATCGTATGAAACTCTTGAATCAAAATTTCTGTTAAAACTTAAAAAAAATCCCAAACAACAAAAATACCTCAAAGCCAAATCAAATAAACCATAAACAAACAAAAAACAAAACCCACCAAACCAAACCAAACCAAACCAAACCAGAATGAAGATGAACCTAGACAACAGGAGAACATATCTGCAAACTATTCACACAAGAGATTATTATCAGGAACAAAAAAGGAAGTTTTCAAAAAGTAAACACAATTTGAAAATGGGCAAAAAGACAGAAATAGATATTTCTCAAAACATAATATACAAATGGTCAATTATGCATGAAATAAACAATCACTATCACTCACCAAGAGGGAAATACAAATCAAAGCTACAATGTGATGGATCACTTATGTGGATCTCCAGGAACTGCAATCCATAGGTAGATAAGACAGTTCCAGAACCCATCTCTCTGCAAGCACCATATTCATGGCCCTCTGTAAACCAAGAACCCTGACCCACAGGCTTAGAAATGTATCCCAAAGTCCCACCCCCATATCAGACAGTGATGCATCATTTCTTGAATCCCTCTTGACCACATGTGTAGCTTCCATACTCCCAACTACAAATAGGCATCCCCAAAGCCCATCCCTCTGTCAGATAACCACTCCCAGAGCCTGTCTCCTTCTGAACCCCTCCGTGAATACCACACTGTTCAGGGATCTAGAGGTATTCTGCAGCAATGACCGCAAATACAGAACTCCAACCCGGGCTCCACCCCACTCACTTCTGCTTGAGGTCACTGTGATATACTTTCCCTGACAGCTGAGGCAGCACCACTCAGTCCCACTGTAACCACAGTCCCTGTCACCCAAGGACTCTATGAGCCTTCCACAGACTTTTGAAGATCAGCACAGAGAATCTTATAACTCTGCCCCTGGGCTCAGAAGTGCCCATATCCCCAGCTATGCTACAAAAGTATTCGACAACCCATTTGCACATCAAAACAGCGTTACCCTAAGATTGAACACCAAACTTAGCTGATGCACAAAACTATGATTTCAAAATACTGATTATAAACATGTTCAAGGAACTGAGAGTACACATATAAATTCTGGAATGAAGACTGAAAACACCTGGGTGAAACAAAGAAAACAATGGGGGATATGAGAACAGAATTTAATAGATTTCTGAAGAAAGGCCAAACTGAAAATAAAATGTGCAATGAGAAACTCAGTGAGGAAAAGAAAATCAGGTGAAGTCACACCAAAAGAATGGATCAAGTGGAAGAAAGATTAGCAGCCACTGAAGACACAGTTGAGTTAACTGGATCACTCAGTCAAAGACAATGTTAATTCTATGAAAATTCAGGGACAGAAAAATCAAGAAATTTGGGACACTCTCAAAAGGCCAAACCTACCAATTACAGGTAAAGGAGGAGAGGACACACAGGTTAACATAAAATATTTTCATAGAAGAAAACTGCCCAAATTTAACTAAGGAAAGAGATGCCTATAAAGGTGGATATGAGAACATAGAATAAAGGTGCTGCAGAGGCATACAGAACACTAAATATACATGACTAGAAAAAGAACTGCCCATGTCACTTAATAATAAAAATACTAAATGTACAGAACAAAAAAGCATACTGAAAGCTTCAAGAGAGAAAGACAGACATAAAGACATATAAAGGCAGGGTCATCAGAATAACACTCAACTTTTCAATGGAGACTTACGAAACCCAGGAAGGAATGAAATTAAGTTTCTACAGATTCTTAAAGACCACAAATATGAGCCCAGCCTATTAAACCCAGAAAATATCAGTCTTAATTAAAGGAGAAAGAAAAACATTCCATCATAAAAACAGACTTAAGGTAACAATATATGAGCACAAATTAAGTTCTAAAGAATATATTGGAAGGAGTATTTCAGTCTGAAGAAGGTTAAAAAACACCCCAAAGAGCACAGGGAATAAAATAATTCTAGAAAGTTACTCAAAAGAAAAAACACTGACACAATAAAATAACAGGAATTAGTATGGATTGTACCATAACACCTTGCAATATTAATGGTCTCAATTCCCCCAATAAAAAGATACAGACTAACAGACTGGATTAGAAAACAGAAATCATCTTTTTTGCTGCCTCTAAGAAACATACTTCACCATCAAAGATATACACCCCCCCAGGAAAAAAGTATTCCAAGGAATCAGGAAAAAAGCAGGCATAGCTATTGTAATATCTGACAAAACAGACTTCACATCAATTAGTATGGAAGAGATCAAGAAGGATATTCTATAACCATTAAAATGAAAATCTACTGAGAGGATAAAATAATTCTAAACATTTAAGCACCAAATGCAGGGGTACCTAAATTCATAAATGAAGTACTATTAGAACCAAAATCAGATTGATCCCAAAACAATGAGAGTGGGAGACCTCAATATCCCATTCTCAACAACAGCCAGATCATGCAGACAAAAATTAAACACAGAAACACAGGAATTAAAAGTTATCATATATCAAATGAATCTAACACTCTACAGCACATTCCACTGAAACACTTTCCTCTAAGCAGCCCATGGAACTAGGCTTAGAAACTGATGTCTTAGTAGAAGACACCCAATAACTGGAGCCAGCCACAAGGAATGACTTGTGACATTTGCTCCCATTGGAAGATCATGAGACTGATGCCTAGAACTCGCCACTCCCTAATCACCACCCTTGGAATTCCAAATTGCAACACTTAGATATTGCAACAGTCAGGGTCATCTGGTTTTCAGGAATCCAGGCTCTGTAATGTGAAACCCAGTATGCTAATGAGGCAAATTACCCGCTATTCTGTGATAGGATGTTAAGTCTGTTATGCTAATAGGACGCTAAACCTGTTATGCTAATAAGGTATCCCACTTGCTGTGCTGTGACTGGACCACTACCCCTATATAAGCTTGTGCCTTTCTGCAATAAACCAGATCTGTGTCACTGAACCTAGTCTAGTCTCTTGTATCTGAATGCAGCTCTGCTGACACAGTCTCCTCACCAGCCCTGGGGTCCGGGACCAGGCAGAAGCGGCAACGACAGGAGGCAGCACAGGGCAAGCAGAAGAGCTGCTTCAGCACTGGGCGAGGAGAAGAGTGGCCTCAGCCCAGGGCAGGCAGAAGAGTGGCCTCAGCCCAGGGCGAGCAGAGGAGCAGCCTCAATGCCCATGAGAACGAAAGTGTGGCACCCACGAGAACGGAGGAGTGGCTCCTGCTGGCGGTGACCACAGAATTCTACCACACTCTCAATAAAGAACTAACATCAACACTCCTCAAATTAGTCCGTAAAATATTAAAAGAAGGAATATTCCCAAATTCTTTTTATGAAGCAAGAATAACCTGATGCCAAAATCAAACAAAGATCAAATAACAAAAGAAAATTATAGTCCCATTTCACTTAATAACATAGATGTAAAAATTCTCAACAAAATACTTGCAAATTGATAATCAAAAAGATTATCCAACATGATCAAGTTGGCTTCATCCCAGGAATGCAGGGATGGTTCAACATTTGTTTTTTGCTTTTTGGTCTTTTTGAGACAGGGTCTCCCTGTAGCTCCAGCTGTCCAGGAACTCACTATGTAGACCAGGATGGCCTTGAACACACAGAGATCCACCTGCCTCTGCCTCCCAAGTGCTGGGATTAAAGGAGTGCACCACCATGCCCGGCTGGTTCAACATTTGTAAATCTATAAATGAAAACCACCAAATAAACAGGCTCAAGGACAGAAACTACATGATGATCATTAGGTGCAGAAAAGGCCTTTTGCAAAAATCTGACATCCCTTCATAAATGTCATAGAGAATCTGGGGATTAAAAAAGCTATTTCAACATAATAAAGGCAAGGTACAAGTCCACAGTAAACATCATATTAAACGTAGAAAAACTCAAAGTATTTCCACTAAAATCAGGAATAAGATTGTCCACTCTCAGCATTTCTGTTCAATATAGAAGTTGAAGTTTTAGCTAGAGCAATATGACAAGTGAAGGATGATAAAGGGGATACAAATCAGAAAGGAAGAAATCAAAGTATCCTTACTTACAGATGATTCTACAAAACCCTAAAGAATTCATGAGAAAACAAGTAGAGCTGATAAGCATACTCAGCAAAATAAGTGTAATAAAAACTAACACACTGAAATCAGTAGCCCTCCTATTTACCAACAAGAAACATACTGAAAAGAAACAAGGGTGACAATCCCATTCATGACAGACTCAATATAAAATCTTGGAATAAACCTAACTGCAGAAGTGAGAGATTTGTTTAATCAAAATATTAAGACATTTGAAGAAAGAAACTGAAAGAAGATACCAGAAGAAGGAAAGATTGCAGAGATCCACCTGCTTCTGCCTCCTGAGTGCAGGGACCCACCATACCCTGCTCTAGTGGCTACCTTTTATACTGCTGGAAGGGGTTATGCAATCTATGAGAAGAGAAAGTAACCATCAATCTAACCCAGATGTGAATCCTGAGACTTATAATGACCATTGTTCTGGGATGATATATACCTACTGCTGCAACAGTGGCACTAATGTCATGGAGGTAATCCTCCACTTTCTAACTGGATTTAAGGACGACTTCACAAGATGGAACCCATACCTGGCACTGTTTTTGGGTGCCAAAAAAACTGTGACAAGTCACAGGCGGTATCAGAAAACCTAATTTTATAGTTCTACTAAGGGGACAGAGCATTAAACTGATTCCTAATGACTTACTGTTATACCCATAGATTAGTGTGTCTCAAAATTCATTCAAGACGCATTTCTTTGCAGTAGATGGCAATTAACTCAGAGATCTACAGCTAGTGAATGTGTAGAGAATAAGAGACTACAGAATACTCAGCTCTAAATGGGATATCCCTATCACATCCCGCTCCCAAGGTTCAGGAAGCATCTCAGAAGAGGAGAAATAAACTGTGAGAGCCAGAGGTGGTCAACGAATACAACGAAACAGGGTTTTCCAGACACAGCAGGGAAGTTGCACATATAAATCTACAGAAGTTGTGACAGCACACACAAGACCTGTGCACTCCCAAGTCAGACAAAACCATAGCATGGAGGATAGTGGGTGGGCAAGAAAGTTCCAAGCCTAGCTGATTAACTATTAGCAATTAATAACTGCTGGGATAGGGAGACTCAGTTTTAAAGGAAGGATGTTGGTAAGGTGACCAGACAAGAGGGGAGGGACTTAAAGAATATTTGGGGAATATACAAATTAGAATCGTAAGGTCTTAAAAAAAATAGGCTAGGAAGTGGGAGAGGGTACAGGAACAGGAAGGTGGAGATGAACTTGAGAGGGTATGGGGAAAAGGGTCTAAATATGATCAAAATAGATTGCATGAAATTCTCAAAAAAGTGTTAAGATATTATTTTGAAAAAAGCTACAATGTGATAACATCTCACACCAAAGAATGAATATTCTCAAAATAACAAAAAGACTACAAATCCTGGCAAAGATATAGAAAAAGAATTCACACACTATTTGTGAAAATGCAAACAAGTAAAGCTGTTATGGAATACAATAGAGAAGCCTTCTTTAAAAAAAGAAAACTGATAAAACTAATACATGATTTAGCAATCCCTGTGCTGAGTATATATGTTCCAAGAATACTTTCATAATAGGCAAAATCTAGCAAAGACCTAGGGACCAGCAAGAGAGGAATAATGAAAATGTGGTACATACAAATAATGGAATCCTTCTAGAATAGAAAGAAAAAAGTGCTATTGTTTATGACAACCAGGATGGAAAATGGAGTACGTAATGGGAAGCAAAATAATTCAGAGACATATAGATAAACACTCTATATGGTCGCCCTTTTATAAAAAACCTGGTATCAAAAAAATAATGAAGAAAATAGCTGTTTCCATAAACTAGAAAGTGTATGGGGTAAGGGACTAGGAAAGCAAATTAAGGGACACAGGGGAAGAGTTGGATACGAATAATAATTCTGCCAGGCATGGCGGTGCATGACTTTAATCCCAGCACTCAGGAGGCAGAGGCAGGTGGATCTCTGTGAGTTCAGGGTCAGCCTCATCTACATAATAAGTTCCAGGACAGCTGGGTCTACAGGGAGACCTTGTCTCAAAAAAAAAAAAAAAAAAAAAGTAATGATTCCTTATGTTTAATATTACAGAAGGTTAACTATGGCTCATAACACATAGTATTTCAAAGTGGCAAGAATAGAAGATTTTGAAAAGGTTTTAAAAATTCTGACCACAGCAGGGTGTGGTGGCACACAACTTTAATCCCAGCACTCGGGAGGCAGAGGCAGGCGGATCTCTGTGAGTTCAAGGCCAGCCTGGTCTACATAGTGAGTTCTAGGACAGCTGGGGCTACAGGGAGACCCTGTCTCAAAAAGACCAAAAAAAAAAAAAAATTCTGACCACAAAGAAATGATGATGTGTGAGGTGACAGATATACAATTACATGATCTGGTCATTTATTACATAGTATATGCATGTAATGGCATTTATTTAATAGTCAAAGGGCATCTCATAAAATGTATAATTACTGTGAAAATTATATAACACATAATATAAATATGTAGATGATGTAATTTTGAATGAAGGAATTGTAATATACAAAAACAAAATACTGAAAATACCCAAAGAATAAAAATTTCACTACATCCAAGGTCAGAACTAGTATACTGCATTTTACAGGGTAAAAAATGAAAACACCACAACAAAATCAAAAACAATTATTTAGGCATAGTACCACACACTTTTAATCCGAGTGGAGACAGGCAGATCTCTGTGATCCAGACCTGCCTGGTATACATAGTGAGTTCTAGGCTAGCTTGGGTTACAGGGAAACCCTGCCTAAGAACCAAACTCTTTAAAAAAAAAAAAATGTAGTAAAGAACAATCTGAAATAGAAAATAGTAAAATCAAACAGTAGGAAAAAGAGAATGAAAACAATAGAATATTGTAAAGTTTGCATAGTGAAACTCATACAAAATAAACGAAAGGCTGTTGAAATCAACAGCGGTATAATCAAAAAGTCAGTATGAAAGGATGGAAAAACAAACTATGTTAAATAAGAAGGCACAGCTACCTTTATATTAAAGTAAACTTCAAAGCAAAACTAATTTGAATGAATTAACAGAAAAAGATTACCTGTTAAGAAAGTAAACAATTCATCAAGAAGATATAACAATTTTAAGTCTTTACACACTGAATACTGAAAATCCTAATTTAATAAAACAAACACAAAAAGCCATAAAGGCAATATAGGTCCTGACACAGGAATACTGGAGAACTTCAATAACCCAGGCATTTATTTAGATAGTTCTAAACCAAAAACAAGGAAGGAAACCACAGAAGTAAAATACCCTATGGATCAATTTAACAGAAATATACAGAATATTGTACCCAACAATAAGGAATATCTATTTTTCTCAGCAGCAGCAGAAAATTTTTTCAAGTGGGTCACATCATAGGCCACAAAGCAAATTTTAACAAATAACAACAACAAAAAAGATGATTTCTGTGTCCTATCAGACCAGAATGGAATAAAACTAGAAATTAATAACAAAAGAAAGTCAGAAATTACAAAAAAATTGGAGACTAACCAAAACAATTTTGAGTCAACAATGAGTCATCCGACAATTTAGAGGGAATATTTAAAAATTACTAGAGACAAATGATAATGTGAATACAACCTATCAAAATCACTGGGATGTGTCCAAGGCAGTCCTCAGAGGAAAGTTTAAAATAAATGCTCACAATAAAAAAAAAACTTGAGAGATAGCAAATAACCAATCTAATAATGCACCCCAAAGCTCTCAAGAAACAGTCAATCCCAATGTCAGTAGATGGCAAGAAATAATAGAGTATGGAAGAAATAAAAGAAACAGAGACTCAATAAACACAAAGGCTACCGAACAATTTTTCAAAAAAAGATCAAGAAACCCTTGCCAATCTGATAAATGGAAAGACAAAAATTCATAAAGTTAGAGATCAAAAGGCATTCATTATAACACAGTGCAATGAATACAGAGCATCATTAGAGATTACTTTGTAAACTTATACTCCAAAATATAGAGAATTTTAAATGTATATCATCTGCCAGAAGATATAATTTAAACAAACCTGTTACAAGTAATAGGCCAGAAGTTGTAATCAGAAAGTTCTCCCTTAAGGAAAAGTCCAGAACCAGATAGAGTCACTGATAAATTCTACTAACCTTTCAAGGATGATCTCATACTAATTCTTCTTAACCTGTGCCACAAAATAAAATGTGAAGGAACACTATCAAATTCATTCTAGGAAGCCGTACAATTCTGATACCTAAACCAGGCACTACCTAATAAAATTTTGATGTCATATTTCAAAGACCTAGAAAAAAATAATCCAAGAATTCACATGGTACCACAAAAGACCACAAATAGTCAAAGCAATCCTAAGGAGTAAGAAAAGAGTTGGAAGTAAACAATATCCTGCTTCAAATCACACTAAAGAGCGATAGTTACGAAGACAGTCTTATAATAATGAAGACAGGCTTAAAATCAGACAGAGGTAGACCAAAGGAACAGAATAGAGGATCTATAAGTATAGAAACGTCACCATTCACAGGGCCAGGGGTATGAATGAGTTATACAATTGAGGTACTCTCTAGGCATAGAACTGTCTAGAAAGTAATTTCCATAGGATTCCTTTCAACTTTCAAAGGCCAAGGCATTCACAGGTCAATATGGCTATAGTTTTAGGAAGATGGTCACCAACTTAAGCAGAAGCTGATTCTTCCCCTGTCCTAATGACTGATACCACAAAACAAAATAAATCCATTTAAACTTAAAAATATTGATCTGAAGGAGAAGTTATGGAGAGAGATAAGGTGTGAAGAAGATATATGATGGGGCAAGAAAGAACTGAAATCAACATTGTTATGAGCAACTCTTTGAGGACAAGCATTGATTATTATTTAAAAACTTGCATAGATTCACAAATTTCTTGTAAGGTATAACTATCAAAGGTTACTCAACAAACACAGCAGTTTTGTATTTACTTAAGCAATTTACTTTGTAGTTAGGGTGACTGTCAATTTCACTGGACTGAAAAACAGCTAGGCAAGTAATTAGCAAAGACATTTCCAAACGCCTTTGAGTGTTTCCAAAGAAAATTGACTAAACGAGGAAATCACCCTCCTTATGGGTTGTAGCATCCAATATGCTAAGGGCTATGAAAAGAGATGCTTGCAAACACTGGCATTCTTTCTCTCTACAACCTGGTTAAGATGTTGGTTGCTGATAAGACTGAAACTTCTGAAACTTAGCAAAAATTAATCTTTACTCCTTTTCTATAAGTTACAGGCCTAAGAAGTAAAGTGATTTAACATAGTAGCTAGAAACAGTCCTAAAAAAAAGAAAAAAAAAAATCTCAACCCATTGACAGAATTCATAACCAAACCAATTATATTAAACACTTTACAAAGATTAAAGAATACTGTCAGGCATGATGATGCACACCTTTAATCCCAGCACTTGGGAGGCAGAGGCAGGTATATCTCTGTGAGGCCAACCTAGTCTACATAGTGAGTTCCAAGTCAGCTGGGGATACAAGGAGACTCTGTCTCAAAGACAAAAAACAAAAACAAACAAAACTGATAACCTGAAAACCCACCATTACTCATATAGCTAAAGCAGTTGGATGCATTCATCAAAATACAATTTGTAGATGTTAATGTGTCTTAAAGACACATGAAAAAGTTCTCATAAATATTTTAGCAAATCATATCCAATAGTATATAGTCTATAGTATATCATGATTTTGAGGCTTTAGCCTATGAATTTATATGAGCATTTGAAAACAAAATGAATTAACTCACCCCAATCCTACCTGAGGAACTACTGGCAACAAATGGTTGGATTGTTAGTAGGTTAACCAGGATCCAGTAGATGAATCCACACAGAAGGGCATTTGGGGACACAGACCTGACTCTATAGGCTTTAATATACAAAGTATAGAAATTTCGTGAGGGATTAGTGGGAGGCGGTGTGCAGATATGGGAGGAGACATAAATGATCATAATATATTGTATGCAATTTGTAGAAATTTAATAAAAATTAATTTAAAAAAGAATGATGGTTATAATACACTTGGTATATTGTACAAAGCGGTTTTAAAGATGCATGAATGTCAAAACATATGTCAAGTTATGCACTTAATTGTGCAGTTTATTTTACTTCAATTTAATGTTATGTAAGGGTGTACTATAAAGGACAAAAAAGATGAGCATGGAATATATACCTAAGTTCTTACATTTAAAAACAAATATGAGACTGATGCATTATAATATGGTAGTTCACATAAGAAAGAGGCGGTCTAAGTTTAAGAATCCATAGTCAGCTCTATTTCAAAAGATTCTAAAAACTGGGTTCAAATGTTTATTCTGTTAAAGTAAAATATCAAAGATATTTAAATATATAAATAAATACTTCCACCATTTTAACAATCTATGTGTATCAATTGACCAACCATAGTCCCAAAATGTCTGTAATACTACTTCTATCTTCTGACTATATTTATATAAAATTCACATTTAGAAAATTCCATGTATATAAAGCGTTGTGAAGTATGTCCTTTTAGTGCTGCATTTTAAAAATTATCAGACATCTCAGAAAGACAAAATCATTTCCAATACAGTGTATAGTAAAAAACATTCTTTGATAATAACTTCCCCCACGTTAACAGTCAAAGGTTAACCAGAGGCATGATATACCCCTGTTTCTCCAAAGCAGATCTTTGGTTTGGTTTTGCCTTTCTTGCTTAAGAGATCATCCTGACGTATTTTTCACTGTGAGTATATCTTTTGTACTCTTTTCTGTCATCTTTCCTATGGTATTTATTATGTATTTGGTCTTTTTGAGACAGAGTCCCTATAGCCCTACCTGGCATGGACTCCATTTATAGAACAAGTTGGCCTCCATATCTCACAGAGATCAGCCTGCCTTTGCCTCCTTAATGCTGAGACTAAAGGTATGCGACACTACACCTGGTGGTTACAGTATTTAAAAGACTAGTAGATAATCTGAACATGCTGCAAGATGGTACCATGGGGTAAAAGGTAGGACAGTTAAATGTTTCTATGTTTCATATTAGTTTCATGATCACATTACTTAATACTATACCAGTAGGAATGTAAGTACACAGGGTGCTTCCAATAGTAGCTAATGTTTGGAGTTTGGAAGAGTGTTTCAGCAGTACTGATGGCAAGATTACCTCCAAACATTTAGCATTTACAGACAAAGCTCTATAGAAAAAAAAAAGTTTACAGAAAAGAAAACACAAATAGCCAGAGTCTTACAGCTATAAACAGTTTATAGACTGTGCTATAAATAAGCAACACTTGTGTAGGTTAAAAAATTTCTAAGAGATCAAAATACCTTACCGGTATCTATGAACAAATATACCCTTAAAAATAGAGTTCATCATATTTTCGATTTCGTCTTGGTTTTCTTGTAGCTGAAATGGAGAAAAAAAAAACAATAAAAATATTGTTCAATTTATTTATAATGAATAGTTCCAACTGTTTTAAATAGTTGATTATTCTCATTCAGGGTTGTAATCAATTTTTTGCTTACAATTGATATAAGAAATTATCAATATACCTGAAATATGTATATAGCTTTACCACACAGGCTTTGGAAACTCTCATTCTGTCTCTCACTATATGCATCCTATACAATAACAAAGACTGTGATTGACTTTGATCAGATTTCTATTTCCATGGTATAATCTACTTTAGGAATAGGTCTAAATTTAAATACATCTCTCCAAAAAGGTCCTTTGCTTAGTTTTGCCTTACTTGCTTATTTAATGTTCTGATTTATACATTTTCTTTGTATAAAAAACTTCTTCTTTCACTTAAAGTATCATATTATTACACCACATCTGAGTAGTCCATAACTAAAACTAGGCCAAGGTCCAAAAATAGGAAGTATTACAGAAAATAGACAGGATCCAAGTCAGTACAGCAAGAATCCAGGAACAAAACAAAAATAGTGTAAAGACATAAAATTTAGGTAACATTATTGAAAACAAAGTTTGATTTTTATTTACTACTCCAACAAAGCAACAAAACTGGTTTAAAGTGGTACTCATTATTCTAATCAGTTCTGTAATTTCAATTTCATGTGTAATAGTTCTCAGTGACGTAACTGGTTTCATTATATATATAATATGTATATTTTATTTAACATAGCAATAAAATATTTCCACTTTTTTGCTACATTTTGTTACACGATTTATAGAAAAAAGTTGAGTACAAATGTTGTTCCTCAACATATAAGGTATATATGTCCCCATAAACTATAAGCTGAAAATATTTTAAGTCAATACTTTGTATTTAATATACAAAACAGGCCACCATGACAAATCAATCTAGCCTTCTTTAAAAGTGCATTATAGGGGCTGGAGAGATGGCTCAGCAGTTAAGAGCACTGACTCTCTTGTAGAGGACCCGGGTTCAATTCCCAGCACCCACATGGCAGCTATGAACCATCCTTAGCTCCAGTTCCAGGGGAATCCGAAGCCCTGTTCTGACCTCTGCGGCACTGCACGACATGGGTGCACTCATATACATGCAGGCAATACACTCATACACATAAAATAATAAATAAAAACATTTAAAAAAATATTTTAAAAATAAGAGTGCATAATATACTTCAGCCAATAGTTGGAATAATAAAAACCAAAGCCTGTTTTATAATATAATGCTGAACATTTCACATAAACACAAAGATGGATATTTTTTAGATATGATGGGAGGCAAAAACAGAAAAACACAACACCTCCAAAATGCTGATAACACCGTATACTGTAGATGTTATCAAGATTGTATTGCTGACTGTCTGCAGCCACTGCCCAGTACCAAGACAGGATATGGGGGCTGGAGAGATGGCTCAGCACTTAAGAACACTGGCTGCTCTTGCAGAGGACCTGGGTTCAGTTCTCAACATTCACATGACAGCTAACAATTAATTGTCTTTAATTCCAATTCCAGAGGAACCAAATCTTTCTGGCCTCCACAAACATTGTATGCATGTGGTGCACTTACCTACATGAAGGCAAAACACTATACACATAAAATGCTCACTGCTTCCGTACTATTGTAAAGTCCCAAAACTTCCAGACTACCATACAAGAGACCGTCTGTACATTATCAAGCATTGAAACTATCATATTACAAGTTTTAAAATATACTTAGATGCATTTATTATATAAAAACAAATTCTTAAGAACAATACATTTCAGGCAACACTACTTAATTAAGCTCAGCTTAACTTTTTTCCTTAATTTTTCAAATATGGTAAGTGTTAAGGGTTAAATGCATACAAATTGTTAAAATTTGTATGATCAGAAATGGAGGGATGGTTCAGCAGTTAAGAGCACTGGCTCTTCTTGCAGAGGAACCAGATTCATGTTCCAGAATCCATGTGGCAGCTAACAACTGTCTGTAATTCTAGTACCAGGGGATCTAACACTGCTTCTGACCTCTGTGGGCAGCAGGCACACACATCGTGCACATAGATAAATGCAAACAAAACATTCATATACAAAAAAAAAATGTTAAAAAATTTATGCTTAACTTTCAAAAGTACTTCATATGGAAATAAGATTATGATAGATGCAATTCTTAACAATGGGGACAAACTAGAGTATAGTAGCTTCTGAATTCCATGTAACTCACCTCATTATAAAAATAATGTGGAGACAGACACATACACAGAAAGAATGTCATGTATATATGTGAATAACACTGTTACAACCCAAAAACTCAGAAGCTAAGAAAAGCCTAGGGTCAGTCCTGCCCCCAATGCCTTCAGAGAGAGAGCATGACTTTGTCAACATCTTGATACTGGACTCAAAGCTTCCTATAATTTTTAACCTAGGCTGTTAACTTGACTGGAATGAGAGACCCCTTAGATATTAGTAAAGCATACATCTGGGCACTTCCAGAGAGGATTAGATCAAATTAGTGGATCTTTAGACTGCATATTGTTAGAATGTGTGCCTTTAAAAACAGATTGAGTTGCACACTTGGGTCTCATTAAAAACTGTTTCATGAATTTTGGCTAAAGATTAGGACAGAATTTCCAACAGTTTCTGAAGTGGCCCTGAACAAATGTCTGCCCTTTTGTACCATGTATTTATGTATAACTATATTCATGGTTATAAAATCTAAACAGTGATAAACTCTAAAAACATCTCCTATGTTATGCAATATCAAGTATTTAGCCAAGATTTAATTCTGTGTGTTTGTACATGTTCGTGTGTGTGCATATATGTGTGGGTACAGGTGCAAGACTGTCTGCATCAGATATTTTCCTCAATCACTCCTCTATGTTACTTTTTGCAGACAGTGTCTCTCACTAAACCTGGAGCTCACAGATTTAGCTAAACTAGATGGCCAGCAAGCCCCCGAGGGATCCTCCTGTCTCCATCTTCCCAGTGATGGATTACAGGGTGTGCTGCCACATCCAGCCTTTTGGTAATAGTGCTTGGGATCTGAACTCAGGTTCTCATGTTTGAGCAAAAAGAACCATTCTGACTGAAACAGCTTCTCTCCCCTGGAAGGATCCCCAGCTCTTCCTGTGAAAGCCCCTGCCAGACGCCTGTATGGTGTTTACTGATGGGGGCCGGTATGGGGCCACTGTGGTGATCTATTCCAAGAAAAATGCAGAGCCGCAGAGATTTTCATATCAGTGCAGTGGATTGGCCCAGTTTAAAGAACTCATGGCTGTTGCCCTGGCCTTAAGTAAAGTAGAGGAACCCATGAACTTACTCACTGATAGCTTGTATGTGGCTAACCTCCTCCCAGGGCTTTTGGGCTCGTATATCCGATTAGATAAAAACCCCATTACTCCTTTAATGATACAGGCTCGTACCCTCCTCCAACAACGAGAATATCCGCTTTTTATCCAACACCTTAGAGGACACCAACATCTACCTGAGTTTCTATCACTAGGCAATGCCGAAGCAGATAAGTTGGCCTCTACCCAGCTCATGTCAGCCAATATATCCCCAGCCCAAGATTTACATGAGCTCACCTATGTCAATTGGCGAGGACTCCACAAAATATTTCCTTATACCTATTGCTGATCTAAAGAAAATCGTTTGAACTTGCCAATCTTGCCAACCCCTCCTCCAGGTGCCCCCATTACAGCCCCTGGGAGTAAACCCCAGAACCTAACACTCTTTGGCAGACTGATGTCACACATTTCCGTCCCTTTGGTAAACTCAAATACATATTTGTCTCTGTTGATACATATTCACATGCATGTTGGGCTACAGCCCACATGGGGGAAAGGGCCAAACATGCTCAAAGTCACTTCCTCCAATGCTTTGCCACTCTGGGCTTACCCCACAGGGTTAAAACGGATAACGGGCCGTGGTTTGCGAGCCAAAGCTTATATGAATTTTTCAAACGATGGAATGTCCAACATAACATAGGAATCCCTTACAATCCACAAGGCCAAGCATTGTAGAATGCAATCACCAACGTATAAAATCACAATTACAAAAACAAAAAGGGGGAGGCAGCCCCCATCAGCAACTACTCATGGCCCTGTTTGCTATCAATATTCTCAGTTTTCAAAAAAATCAGTAAGAATCAAAATTCCAAAAACATTGGGGCAAGCAAGAACAACGCCCTGAGGTGCAGGTACGCTGGAAGGATCCTATCACCGGACACTGGAGAGGCCCCGACCCAGTGCTCACCACAGGGCGAGGTTTCAGTTGTGTCTTCCCTACAGATGAGCCAGCACCGATATGAGTGCCAGCCAGAAACCTCAAATACCTACCTGACTGTAATATGCCATAATAAGCCAAAATAACCCAAAGTCCATGGAGACATAGCCCTTCTCTCCTTCCTTGTTTGCAGGAAAATGCCCCCAAGACCTGGATGGACCGCACTGCTGGCTCTCATGGTGGCAGGCCTCATGGTGATCCTAATCTTCATTCTGATGATACTCTTCCTGGATCTGATGAGGGAGCTCAGGAAGACCAACACAACCAGTTAAATATATTGGCCATCCCCCTGTTCTTCTTCACATGGGCCTACCTCCTTTGGTGCGTATGGCTCCAAAAGGAGACAAAAAAGGAAACCTGGGACTGAAAAAGGTAGGGATTATAATTATATTGACAGTCTTGGGAGGAATTGGAGTTAGAGGAGAATTATTTTGGGGATATGTGATCAACCCAGGTATCCTGCAGCCTGCAGGATGGGATTCTGTCCCACAGCCCTTAGCATGTAACGCGTCCCGGTATCCCATGGCGGGGAAATGCCCCCTGCCTGAAAACAAACTTGTAAATCTAAGTGATGTGGGGATAGACCTGACTGATGACCAGAGCACCTGCTGGGTAAAAAATGAGTCATGGGCAAATCAGATGGGCTGTTGCTTGCCTTTTGGGCCTCTTGACTTCTATAATGGCTGGAAGACCCTGGTGAAGCTGACATCCTATACCTCTTATACTGAATGGGTGGATTTATAATGTTCATTTGGTGCCTTCACTGGCCCCACCCAGGGTCCCCAGATGTATGGATCTAAATCTGAGCCCCCGAGAAGCGTCCTGGGAAGGGACTTTCCATGATTGCAGAACAGACATGGGATATATCATGAGAAATGAAAGTGATTTAGTAGCCTGGTACCGGGCACCCCCGAGGGCCCTGCCCCATGAGAACTATACTCTCTGGTACCCTTATAAGGATACCACATATACCCAAGGTAAATGGATGAGTGTGCTGTCCATGTCCTGGCTGACCTCAGCTCAGGGCCCAGGGCTGATAGATAGGAGACCAGCCATGATGGCTTGGGGGACAAAAATCACCAAAATCAGGTACCAGTATAAAAATGTCACCGGTAATAATATATCACGTATGGTGGATGATCAACAACTCCTAGGTCTACAATGGTCATCTAATAGGACATGTGAGCCCCGTGCAAATTCCACCAATGCCACTAATCCCTTGCCTTTTAGAGCATGCTTGGAGCATGGGTACTATTTTGGTCTCTTCAATGTTACCGGAGAACAACTAAATATAACCAATTTTATCCAAGGTCCTTTACCAGAGGATCGGTTCCTCATTTTAGGGATACCCCCTTTTCTATGGGTACCAGTCAACCAGACAGACCCGGAGCTTTACACTGGGAAAGCTCATATGATTCAACATTTTCATTCCCCATAGGCCTGCTGATCTTAGGTCTCCTGTTGCTAATATCTTTAATAACGACCACAGTCAGCACTGCCCTGCTTGCCACCCAACAATCTATGATGGTAAATGCTATAAATAACCTTTCGGCGCTTACTGCAGATACCTCCTCCTCCATTAATGAGCAGCTTAGTCACCTACAATTGGGTATCATGAATCTACAAACTCAATTGTACTATCATGAAAAGGTTTTATATGTTATACAACTGTTAGTGAAAGTTCCTTGTGATATGAGATATACAAATGCATGTGTCACCCCATTTAATAGAGCAGAACCTAGGGGCAGCAAACAATTTTTCCTATTATATCAAGGGTCCCTGGACAAGCAAGTATTGGCAAAAGGAATTAAAATTACCAATCTGATTGCCCAAATTAATAGTACCAGGGTTGATCTAGTAAATGA
This sequence comes from Nannospalax galili, assembly GCF_000622305.1. Lineage (NCBI taxonomy): Eukaryota > Metazoa > Chordata > Mammalia > Rodentia > Spalacidae > Nannospalax > Nannospalax galili. The sequence continues at coordinate 1,172,405 of NW_008345581.1, forward strand.
ACAAGACTTCTGGCAACAAGTACAGAAGGTAGGTGGGGACCTATGGGATTGGGTCAAGAGACTGCTCACTTGGGTGAAATGGGGCATATATATCATAATTGCCTGCTTCTTCCAATGGCTTGTTTCTAAAGTAAGGGGAATCGCTTGCCATAATAGGCGGACACAACAAAATTTAGCCCTGATAGGACATGTAATGGAAGATACACCCACGGGAAAACCCTGGCCACCCTGGGTTCGAATAGCGTTGGCAGAAATTTCCTCATGGCCTTAAGAGATAATGTTATCCTTCTCTGGAGTGTCATTGTTACAGGATCCATGCAAAGGCTGGATCTTCCACAACCCTCCAAGCAGGTCATATGCAGGCCACCCCCCCCCCTTTTCTTGGTCCCATGGGCTGGCCTCTTCCATGTGGCTGTCCTCGCCTATATTATCGTATCCCGTGCCAGAGACGGGTAAGATCTCCCCCTGTCGAGTACTCCTAAGACAAGATGGGCACATAGCCAGGTGCACTATCCAATGATGGGCAAGGCTTGATCAGAGGGGGGACGACCTAAGACAGGCTGGGGTACTCGGTTCCAAGGAGAAGGCTGGCTGCCTCTCCTCAGGACACTGCTCACTGGAAAGACCATGGGTAAATTTAATAAAAACAAAAGGGGGAGATGTGGGGGCCTAGATGGCCCTGCAAAGATGGTGCCGAGAGGAAGTAAGCAGGGCACGGCCTCACTTATTTTGAAAATCTTCGGATTGGCTAATGGACGTTTCCTCACTCGTGAGGAGCGTGTGATTGGCGCATGTTCACCACTGGAATCCATGAAGTGCTGCCCGTGTGCCTGGTTGACCTTTAAACTGATTGGACACCTTCAGGGCGAGGGGGATTTCCAATTGTGGTCAATGCCTTTATAAGCTCTGTAATGCTTGCAATAAACAAATTCCTGCTGGACTAGACTCCCCGTTGCATCTGATTGTCCCTGGTGCTGGGGCTGCTGGAGCGGACTGGAGGCGCACTTGCTCATCCCCAACCAATCTTGCTGGGTGGTCGCGGGTCCAACCCCCACATAGCCCCAAAGATTAAATTCTTTATGCAAAAATAAGCACATGTCATTAATATGTAATTGTGATTTCATCTCAATACTAAGTAAAACTGAATGCACACAAAAGGACTGAGATAAATTTTCTTAAGATTTATAACTTATTGTTCAATTTGTACACAATTTTATATACTTACATACCCAGAGTCAAGTGAAAATTCTCAGGTATAAATGAGTCATCAGTGAAAAAAAGTTGAAAGAAGCCTCGTGATATGTAGTAATTTAGTCATAACTTTGCAGCTTACTGCTGTCCGTTATAGTTCATTATGCTTACAGATGCCATTGCCTTATGGAAATGTGATTTCATTAATTTTTCAATAAAACATAAGCAGATAGCCAGGCATGGTGGCACACACCTTTAATCCTGGCACTTGGGAGGCAGAGTCAGGTGGATCTTTGTGAGATCGAGGCCAGCTTGGTCTACATAGTGAGTTCCAAGACAGCTGGGGCTACAGGGAGACCCTGTCTCAAAAAGACA
>NW_008345581.1:1174170-1216373 GCF_000622305.1 Nannospalax galili
AAGCAGATAAATTTCAAATTTTACTTCTAATAGATGAATAAAAATGTGTTCTATTAAAAAGTTCAAATTAAAAACATTACTAACACATCTAAAAAATTTCATTGTCAAAGCAAAGGCTAGGGGTACTCAGAAGCAGAGAAATAGCCTAAAAACGTGGATCTTGTAGGAGTGGATCTCTAGCACATGGGAAGAAATGGATCAATCTTATTTAAAGAATTGCTTTAAATATCAACAAAATGCAGACCATGACTTCCTTCTGTATTATATACAGTGTTGCTGGTTCCCAAATGGAACTATAGTAATTACTGAACTTTCTGAGATTTTCACATGATAAAACTTTCTGCCTGCCTAACAACTCTGATTAGCTTTTTCAAAAACAGGGTATATGGTTCACTTCTGACATAAGTCAATCACTGTAGAATATCCCACTTTTGTTTTAGAATTTTGAGATTAAGTTAACTAAACTGAAATTTTATTAAAAAATATGACACATGTACTTATTTTCAATCCATCCACCCCCAGTTTCTGGTTACCTGTAGCCCAGGCTGGACTTAAACTACTGATCCCTTGCCTCCCTGTCCCAATTATTGGGAATACAGGCCTATGCCACCATTACCAACTTTAAAATGTTCTTTTCACAAAGAACAATAGAAACTATTACATTTACTACACATTTTTAAGTGTAAGACTATAAGATACCTTAAGACTTACCTCTTTGCGTTTCTGAAGTAGTAACTCCAACCTTTCATTGGCTCTCTTCCCAATCATTTTATTTCTCTCGGCTTCATACTGTCTCTGTGTATTATCCTGATGAATACTGAGGTTTAAGGCGACATTCACCAGAGCAGTCATCAGCTTCATGGCTACGAAATAAGAAATATTATAATATTCACCTATGAAACAAACCCTCATCCATTGTAACACAAGTTAAAGCAAGAGATAAGGGAAAAAATGTTTTCTGTCTAGGCATAATTTAAAATTATAAAGTGGTAATTGACAGAAATAAACTCATTGTCTTTGTTGCTACATAACTTTCTCTACTTCAGCAGAAAGTATCTTGATTTAATATTGCCCATTTTAAAGCTCTTATCCTCGCTACTACCATAAAAGTTTAAATCATACCCATTTAAACTCTCACTCACACTCACAGAATTAATTAAATCTGACCTCTCTTCTGACCACTACACTTCTGTGTTAGAAATGTTTCCTTAGCACTTTTGCTTAGGTGAGTCAAAGGGGCCTTAAGTAGTTACAATCATTTCATGATCTTTCCCTATAAAAGACAAGCCTCTGCCAGCATTGTTTACCTCAGAGAGTGATAGAGTACCCAACCCCAGAAAAGCACACTGATCCTACTAAACTCATTACGTTCATTAAAAATGTATCCAGTGAATTTCCAATTAACCTTTTGTTTTCAATCATAGTATTTATGTTTATGTTTATAAATTTTGTTATTTTTCAAATTTCTGTTATCATCAGATCAAACTTGATCCATACTCATTTTGAATGGGACATACTGATAAAGGAAAATAAGACTTTGTATGTTAGATTATAAAATAACTCAATGCTTATCTGTAAACATATAAAAGAAAAACAAGTACAATATTGAAGATTTTCACTATTTCCTTTCAGTTACATATATAAACATATACACAATAGTATATTTATTTACCTACCTATACATACCCTATTTGTTATTGAGAAATTCTATCTATATTTAAGCCAGCTGTTGTGAATATTGCTGCCCTTAAATATATGAGATAAAAATAACGAAAACAAATTTAAATTAATGATCAATTAAAAATTCATTTAACAAAAAAGCATTTCTAACAATTCTTGTATTCAGAATACAAACTAATTATTTCACAGAAGTATGTACTACCAGTAGAATAGACTATACTATAAATGTCAAAAAGCACTTTCAAAACAATCTGCATGAGAAAGGATAGCTCACACAGGTCATAGGTATTTGAGCATTCAAGTTACTTGCATATAGGATATCAGTTTATCAGAGCTTGTTTGAGCACACAGATAAATTTCTAGATCTCTAAAGAAAAATGACTTTAAGATGAAGGAGATGGGAGGCATTAAAATTGACATTAATGTAGGCTGGAATCCACCAGTGGAACAAAGCACAGCATTTATAGAAATTAGCAACTTTTGCTTTTAGCTCTACATCCTCATGAACACAGATCCTAAGCTCTGTCATTATGTAATGACTCTCTTCCCAGCCGAGATATATAGACAACAAAATAATCAAAATACTAAAAGAAATGAAAATTACAAAATGAATACATGCTCAAGAAGTACTAGATATAGCAATGTTTGTTCTCTACAGTAAACTATTACTTAATTCACACAATTAAGACTTCACTAAAATTCTCATTTTACTGATCAGCACATAAATAAGAATTATGGACTGATTTCCAATTTTGTATGGCAAATACACGAGTGTTATGTTGTTTTCTTGAGCACACTGAAAAGAACTGATTTTTCCACTTACTTTAGTTTTACTAATGTTACTAATGGAAAGCTTTTATAAATTAATTCTCTAGAAATTCAGCTTTCATAATGTGAGAGGCCAGGTGGATGCTGGGAGTCAAACCTGGATCCTCTGCAAGAGCAGCCAGTGCTCTTAAGCGCTGAATTATCCCTCTGGCCCCTCAAGTACCTTCTTCTTGTCAAAGTGAATGTTTCATTCAGCTTTCACACTTTTATGGGTTACTATACAGTGATATACATGTCTCTCCAAAGCAATAATCAGAATGTGGTCTGCAAATAGGTATTCACTTTAAGAAGTTTATGGTTAAGCTTATTTGTAGTTAAAAGTTGATTGCTTCTTGGTCTTTTGGCTAAGATAAAGCATATAATTAAAAAGGTGATGTGTTTTGAAATTTTAATACCAACCTGACACTATTTTATGTCTGCTGAATATCCTAATAAAATGACACTAATAAATAATTTCATTTTCTTTAAATTCATTTTACAATATTTTATAGAAGCACAAGGGGGGCTGGAGAGATGTCTTAGTGGTTAAGAGTATGGCTGCTCTTGCAGAGGATCCGGGTTCAATTTCCAGTATCCATATAATAGAAAACAACTGTCCATAATTCCAGTTACAGGGGATCCAACACCTTCTTCTGACCTCAATGGGCACTGCAGGACACAGGTGCACCTATATATGCAGGCAATACACTCGCACACATAAAATATGGAAATTATAAATATCTTTTTAAAAGCACTAGGAAGTGAAAGATTGATTCTTACTAGACAACTCAAGAAATGCCTACGTGTCAGGCATGGTGGCATGCGTCTTTAATTCCAGCCTTTGGGAGGCAGTGGTGGGAGGATCTCTGTGAGATCAAGACCAGTCTGGCAGACTTGCAGGTGGGCTGGGATTAGAGAAGCTAAAAACAACAAAAATCACCTCCTCTTCCCACAAAAAACCCCCAAAACCCCCAAACAAAAACCAAAAAAACAAAAAGGAAATGCTTATGAAGTGCTTTCTTTCCCTTTTATCTATTGATGGTTCTATATACTAGAAACACAAAAGAGAATAAAACCCCTACAAAAAAGACTTTTACATTTTGGTAAAGACAGAAAATAGATATTTGCAATGGTAAGGATGGTGAATGCCAACTGCAAAGACATGTGTTGACACTGAGATGTTGAACCTTCAGCAATTAGTGTGCAATGGTCATTTAGGAGGATGCCTAAAAGGTATTATTTTGCTTGCTGGCTTGAGGTCTAAAGCTGTTTTGCATTGCCATGTGCTTCCCTCAAATATGCTACATCACCAGTGGTATGACCCACAGAACTAACTGATCACTGACTGGAATCTATATAACTCTTAAGTCCAAATTACCTTTTTTTTTCCCCCCCTTTTTTTTTAAATTTAGTAACCACATGATTAGAAGCATTTCATTACAGCTTTAACATATTCAGTGACACACTCCAGGGCAAGGATACATCTCTTTCAAAAGTGGCTATAAAATTTTTAGGTTCACTGTTGAATTAATACAGTTATACAATATTGAACACAGTATAAGCCCTGTAAGACATAAAATTGGATGCAAATTACCTTTTTTTAAAACCAAAAATAAAAAAAAAAAAACATTTTAGATATTTTGTCACAGTATTGGAAAATTGACTAACACATAAAATATATGTCAAGATTGGGAGAAATCTGCAAACACATACCTAACAATGTGAAGAAGGCTTAGAACTTGGTTTGTAAAAGTATTTTAAAAATTAGCATTGAATAGACTAGAAAGACCCTGGAATACTGTAAATAAAACTTAACAGGCTATTTCTGGCACAGGCTCAGATCAGAATGCCAATAAAAATTTGAATACTAAAAGCTATGTTGATAAGTTTTCAAACGGAAATGCAGAATCTATTGAGAACTGAATTATAAACGACTATGGTTCGACCATGGCAGTTTTGCCCTGAGATTCCAAGAGAAGCCAAACCTAAAAGGTAGTGGAGTAATGAGGAAATTTCAAGGCAGCTAAACATTCATGCTTTACTGACTGCTTTTCAGAAAATTGGGACCAAAAATAAGTAGAGGAGAAATACTTGAAAATTTGCAACTTGACCAGAAGAGTGCAAGGAAAGGTGCTGCCAAGAAGGGTGCAGTTACTAGTGGCTACAAGATGCAGAGTGCATTTTATAGCAGGGCAGTAAGGGTGCCACAGAGTAAATCAGTAATCAACAGGGGCATTGTGGGATCAGACATGTAGAAATGATAACTGTTTCAATACACTCCATGGAAGAATCCTTTGAAAAAGAGCTCTGGGGCTCTACATCACTGAAAACAGGTTTAGGGAATTGTTTCACAGAGATTCAATTTCTACTTTAAGCTCACAAAGTACTTGGCAGCTGCTAAAGCAATGGTTCAAATATTTGGGTCCAGAGATAACTGGAAATGGCAACAGACTGACAATGTCCACTTAACTGTGGTTTTGTGGGCATGTTTAATGCTAGAGTTACAAGATCATGAAGGCATCTTACTGAAATTTCCACGGAAAGCCTAAGAAGTTTAGCAGTTGAAAGCTCCAAGTCTCTGCAAGCGGTCAGGGACAAAGTGAAGCATGGAGATGTTGTCAGTGATGCAGAAGCTTCAGGAGAGAACCCAGGAGGTTGAAGTGCTAGTAGAAACATACAACACTTGCCAAGAGAGCTACAGACAATAGCAGTCCAAAAGAGGGGCCATGTAAACTACATCTTGCAAGTTTCCCTAAGCTTTTAAGAATATACACTATACATTCATTTATGGTATGCTATGGAAACTAGATATGTAGCTTCAGAATTTAATATATGTCCTACTGAGTTTCAGGCTTGTTTTGGTTTGAGCCATCTTTTCTATTCAACTATTTCTCAATTTTACAATGGAAATGTGTACAATGTGACTTTCCTAGATTATGTATTGGAAGTAGAAACCTTCTCTTTTACTTTGTTATTGAAGGTATTTCCTTTAAATCTGACATAAATATTGACATCATAGCATGGAGAATGTTGTGGTGACCTACAGAATACATGGGTGCCACAATCATGAGAGTAAAACTAACAGTGATACCTACGTCTATGGTGATAGTATCAGAATTGTTAGCATTCTCTCCTACAAAGGGAGAGTCACCAGACACCTGCACGTTTAGTTCCAGCCACTACTCTCCCCTACTTTATCTAAGGTTTGTGCTAGAATATATAGGAAGTGAAAAGCTGACTGGAGTGGGGATTCTAGAGATGAAGCTGTGGGAGAATGATCCATGATCCTGTAAATAACTCCAATAAACTCAATGGTTTACCAAGCTGCATTTGGATGGGAATGTTACTTTGGGCTGTGGGTGCCCTACTGGCTGAGAGATAGCTATGTCTCTCCGGGTAAACTCAAACAACAGACTTTTACAGGGTCTCAAAGCTGAGGTTGCTTGAATATTATGGGAAACTCTGGATTTGGAGCTTTGAGCAATGTTGGCATATTAAAGCCTTTCAAATTTAGAGATAGAATTAATGCTGTTTAATTGTGAGGATCACATAAACCTTGACAGTTTTGTTTTTACTTTTAAGCCATTAAGTATGAGGCCAACTCAGAGTATTGGATGGTCATTTCCTTTACTTAATGTCAAAAATTTTAGACTTTGTGCCAATAAAATATATTCTGCGTAAAACCCAAATTAGTGTTTAAATAACTGATAGAGCAGATAGGATGCCTGAAATTAAAACTGTGGAGAGACTGAATCATTTAATCAATCTAACAATTTGCATTTGTCTCTCTAAATACAATGGAAAACCTTTATGATATTTAGTGATACTTAGAAATATTTAGTGATAGTATATTTTTTAAATTTATCACTGTACAGCCTATTTTTTTTTTTTTTTTTTTTTTTTTTGAGACTGATCCCCCTGTAGCCCCAGCTGACCTAGAACTCCCTATGTAGACCAGGCTGGCCTCAAACTCACAGAGATCTGCCTGTCTCTGCCTCCCAAGTGCTGGAATTAAAGGCATGCACCACCACGCCTTGCTAAATGTTTTAGATACTTTTCAGGCCTCCCAAGTGCTGGAATTAAAGGCATGCACCACCACGCCTTGCTAAATGTTTTAGATACTTTTTGCCTGCATCTAAGTGCACCATGTGTGCAATGCACACAGAGGCCAGAAGAGGGCGACGAATCCTTTGGAACTGGAATTAAGGATGGTTGTTTACCACCATGTGAGTGCTGGAAACTGAACCCTAGTCCTCTGCAAGAGTAGACAGTGCTCTTAACCGTTGAGTCATCTTTCCAGCTCATGAAGAAAGGATCTTTGGGCTCCAGTGAAAATCTTACATCAGCATCCTAACTAAATGGGTCAAATTACAATTTTAAGAGAAAGCTATTTATAATATTTTAATTATATGAAGCTTATACAGAAAAGAGGGCTTATGAAAAGTTTCCAGGTTGCAAAAGGGAAAGATTTAACTAATCCCTCTAATCTCTTAAAATCCCAAGCAAAACAGCAAGTAGAAATGATTTTCATCTCCAATGAATCACAAAATAAATGCAACCCTGAATCAAATATATGACTATATAAATATAGAGAGTAGGATGAAAATAGAATATACACAGCAAGCCAAGGGTTAGAAAAAGAATGATAACTGAATCTAAAAAAAAAAAAGGCTACATTCTCTCAAAACCCAGAAACATTCAACAGTTAGAATTAAATTCCACAGACAATAAAGACATGAACTTTGATTATTTCATAGTCTGAAAAATAGTCTGAAAAATTCAGTCTGAAAAATTGACAATTAAATCCCCAAATTCCCACTAAATCTAGGTAGTCAGACAACTGCTTTATGACATACTCAATCTGAAAATGCAGACATCACTCCCTCCTCAAAGAAAACAAACAAACAAACAAACGTTGAAGAGATGCTTCAGAGGTTAAGATCAGTGGCCATTCTTGCAGAGGACCCAGATTCAATTACCAGCACCCACATGTCAACTAACAACCATCTGTATGACATGGGTGCACTTACATAAATGTAGACAATAGACTCATAGAAAAAAATAACAAATAAAATATTTTAAAAACCAAACAGCTTTTAAATCGATTTGTGTAACACATATATATGTACTCATATGTGAGTATATAAACTTCTTATATTTATATATACTTTACATACATGTATATAATAATCTAGAATGCCATAACTACTTCTTTACCCCAGTTAACTCCAATATCAGACAGCCACGAAGAGTCTTGTGCAAAGGAGCTTAACTTTTCCAACCAACATATGAAGGTTTTCTATGAAAATTACTAGTTGACCAATGGACTACTCTACAATTACACTCGACAATCTGGAAGTTAGAACCATTTCCATATTATGCCAAGCATATATGATGTGCATGTAAGCATATGCTATACAAACGCACTTTTGGTAAATGGTTTTCTTTCCTATTACGATCAACAATGCCTCAAGACTCAACAAAGATATTTAAAGGACATTTCTAATATGAAAGACAGTGAGAAAGCAGAGAATCAGAAGAGACAAGGGTTGGGAGTACAAAAACATTTTAAGGAAATATCATTATAGAAATAGAAGGAGATATTACATCAGTAACATACTAATTTTGATAAAAGATGAGACAGTAAGTAGAGAAAAACAGAATCTTAAGCTGACAGTCAAAAATCAGTTCAACGAAGAACTAGAAGAAAATTCAAGACAAAATTTAAAATTCTAAAGCAAAACAAAAAAAAATGATAAAGACATTAGCATCTAATTGACAGGCATAGCAAAAAGAATGCTGCCCATCACCACCACCGCACCCCTGCCTCCCCAAAAAAGCCCAACAAAATGAATCAGAATGAAACATGAACAACACCACAGTTTGAAATCTTAGATTACTAGAAACTAAGAAAGAAAAAAAATCTACAAATGCTTTAAAGACAAGAAACACAATTAGAAGTCTAGATAGCATTGGACTTCTAAGTCATATTCTAGAAGTCAGGAAGAAATACTGAAGAAAATATATTTGAATAATAAAATATATCCATGATTAGAGATTTAAAATAAAACAACAAAGTTTTAATATATACTGCTCTTTAATCAAACTTTTGGAAAGAAGATATCAAATAATGTTCTACACTAAAAATGGACAATAAATCAATGATAATAAAGAAACCAGAAATGACAGAGGATGTGAAAAACAAATGAGGGTATTATATAGTGACAGATGGAAGAATATTTTGTATTTTAAGTATTTTGTGTGTGTGTGTGTGTGTGTGTGTGTGTGTGTGTGTGTGTGTGTGTATGAGTGTATTGACTACATATAAGTGTACAATGCCCACGGAGATCAGAAGAGGGGGTCAGATCTTGGAACTGGAGTTACGGATGGTTTTTAGCGTCCATGTGGGTGCTGGGAACGGAACCCAGGGTCTTCCAAATGAACAGCCAGGGCTCTTAACCAGTGAGCTAACTCTCTAGCACTGACCATTTCTATTTTAGATGGGACATTTAAATTGTAGAAAAGATGTATGATTAAAAAAAAAATTAACCTTTCCAATACAACTATTAGACAGTTTGTATAAAGAGTACACAGATGAAGAATGTGAGAAACAAAAGAACTTCCTTGAAGATCATCAATAAAATAAATTCAAGATACAGAATACTGATAATAAAAAACATGATTTTCAAAAATAAACTGGCCCTCAAAGAACACGTGAAACATTATTCACCCTTTGGGTCATTACACAGTAATAGCAGCAGTTTAGTAAATTGTAGACAACATTGAGCTCTTTTAATCTATTTTAGGTGATACAGCTATCATTATCTTTTGCATTTTGTATTGCAAAAAGTGAGAGCAGAAAACTTAAGGACTTGCACAAGTTGCAACAGTAACAGGCATAGAGGAATACGAATTTAAAATGTCTGTCTCCAGGACCTACTCTCCTAACCATTAGTAAATGCTATCAGACCTAAAAGGGGATGAGGAATAAAATAAAAATCAATGTTCAGAAGTAAAATGATTTTAAATTTTTAAAATAGAAGCAACTGAAAATGCTAACACATTCCTCAGGAAAAAATTCATAAATGAATTCTGAGAAATATTAATGAGGAATCAAATGCAAATATAAAATTAACTACATATCAAGAAAATAATAATAAACAGTAAGATCTAAAGAAATGTTTAACTTCTCAAGAGCCTGAATTACTCTTAAACGCTGGTAAAGACTAACCCTCACAAGATGCTACTGACAGTGTTATTTAATTCTTCCCAAAAACTCATTTTAGAAAAAAATTAGAAAATAAATATTTCATTTTTTATGTAATTTTTTTTTGATCTTCAGAAACAAAGTCTCATACATCCCATGCTAGCTAAGAAGTCACTATGTAGCTGAAGATGTTGTTAAATTCCTAATCCTCTTACTTGAATAACCTGAGTTCTATGGTTACAAGTTTGAGCCACCAGGTGAACTATACGCAATTTAAATTCTTAAGTCTTCTCTGTTCAGCTAAGTACTCCAACCATAGAAGTGATAGCTAAACCATACTAGTCTATTTTTAACAGAAAATTATGTGAGAAAATAATAAAAAAAGTTAAATCAATATGTTAAAAACGTTAAGCCAATAATTTACAAGTACTGGAATACATTTTTAAAAACATAGTCCAAAAAAAAAAAAAAAAAAGAAAAGCAATTCTAACAAAAATCCATTGAGACAAATGTTATGTTCACAGTTTTAAACAACACAGTAACTCAGAGAGTTGTAGTTTTCATGGAGAAAAAACGATTTGTTTCATAAAATTTGAAAACTGCATCAAGCTGGGAAACAAAATTTCCAGTTTCTAATTATAAATTCTAGAGAGTAACTATGATAAAGTAAGTCACAAACTATGTTCCTAATATGTCCAGTTCAGATAGATATTTAAAATAAAAATAAGGGAACTTAATTATAAAGGTTTAGAGTAACAAAAACTATACTGCAATATAAAGCTTTTTTATTAAAATAAGTCAAATAAGGCAATATGCTTAAACAGATAATTAAAGGAAATAAGAAATGAATGCACTTGCTAAGGGTTTGTTTCAGGTTACTAAAAAGCTTTCCAAAAAGACTATTTACCTCCAGTGGAAAAGGAAGAATGCAAATAACTGTGGAATAGGACAGAAGTAAAGAACAATACAGTGCTAAAAACTTTTGATAAAAATGTAAAAGTATACACTTAAATGTAATGCAAAAACACTGACAACATGGGTACATTACGTTAATTTGTAACAAAAGTTTTGGGTATTTGGAAAACAGATTAAAAATACTACTGGTAATATCACTCAGGTACCTTAGGATGCTATGGAGCTCTTAACATCTGAACCCTACAAAATAACTAACCTGATTGTCTCTCTTCTCAGCTAAGATATAAGCAATGTCAAGGAGCATTTTATTCCAAAGCCGATAATCATATCTGGCCATAACTGCCTTGTAACTGTCCATGCACATAGTCTTTGAAGCAGAGGATTAAATGTTCCTGCCCATCTTATCTAGTCCCCAAGACTTGTCCTGCAAAGTGAATAAAAATGAATATTTTTTAATTGGTGCCTCTCACATATATCATTTAAAATCCTTGAATAAGTGGATAATTACTGTCCAGCTAAAATTCCGTTCTCAGCAAGCCCTTTGCTGAAATGTAAGTGACCAAATATCTCAAAGTTTATTCAACTGAGCTTTGGAAGAAAATTAATGAAACCACTGTAAAACATATTCTACTCTTTACAAATCAGAGTATACAGAATGCTGAATACTTCCCATTCTTTAATACCTATTTTTTTAAATTTTTCAAATGCAAATAGTCTATAAGATGATAAGAAAGAAAAAATTGCTGGGTGAAAACAAAAAGGCTTTCATCAGGGCACAATAAAGAATATCATAAACATGGTTAATGGTGATGAAAAAAGCACTAGAGGGAGTAGGGAGCAACTCAATTCAAAAGAAACAGAAAATGAAAATTCATATAAGCACATATTAAATTAGGAAATGCAAAAAAGAAAAAGGTGAATATATAGGTAGAAAAAGCTACTGAAAATGAACAAATAAAAAGGAGAAAGGAGAACTACAATGGAACATCACAATAAAGGCAGTTGAAATATAAAATACATTACTTACATAACACTGAAGAGCGAATACAAATAAATTCAAGAGTCCTGCTGTAAATACTAAGGCAATGTTTTTGTTTTGGGTGTGCTTTTGTTGTTCTGTTTTATTTGGGTGCTAGGTTTGAATTCAGGGCTTCATGCATGCACAGCATGTATTCTACCATTGAACAAAACTTCAAATAGCAAGATGAAAACATTCAGCAGATTTCTATAATCCAGTACTCCTCTTGTACTCTAAAATAGATTATGTAGCACATATTTAATCTCTTATATATAATGTGTATTTAATCTTTTATACATAATAGGTTCTGAATTGTCAATTCAAAATACTATGAGTAGGATAGAATTTAAGGTAAGTAATCTGTGAACTTGCTGCTGCTCTTCCTCAGGCATGGGGAAATTTTAAGAACTTTCATGACAGAACTTTATTTAGAATCATTTTCTACTTAGTTAAAAGTTGTTTTTATTTCAGATCACTGAATTTCTTATTGATCTGATTACTGGGTAAATGAGCATAACTATATATAGATGAGATGAGAATAGAAAATATTAAGAAAGAAAAACTATAAACAAATGTAGAAGATACTAAAGGTCATGAATTAAAGTAAGTCAGACAATTATGAATAATAAAGAATTTTGTAGCACACTTTGAAGTACAGAATTGAGTATAAGATCTTTTTCTCTTCTTAATGAGAAACAGTATATTCTCAAGAAAAAGAATAAACCATCTAAGCTGCACATTCTATATAGAAATCCTTCTGAGATCACTTAAATTTTATTTTATTTTACTTTTAATAAAAGATAAAACTGCCCAAAACATCTATCCTACTTCCTAATTGTAAGAAAAATTATATTATCAAAACAAAATATACAGTAATTTTAGAATAACTACAAACAAGAGAACAAAAAACAGAAATAAAGATTAATTACAAAGAATAAAAAAGAAGAAATTTAGGGGAGGAAAAAGAATGGAAAAACACAAGGGTTTCTACAGATACTTTGTGCAATAGGTAAAACCAGAAACGATAAACTTTCAAATCAGGTGTTTGTAATGTGTTATTCTCAATAAAGAGGATCATCATCACCTAAAAACTTACTGAATTCTGAGGGTAATGTCAAATAATATGTTTAACAGGCCTTTACTGATTCTGATATGGTCTGAAGTCTAAGCAGCAATGGGGTAAACAAGTAAATTAATAAGGTATTAATAATTAAATAAAAGTGAAGGCAAATAATAAACCAAAATCTGATTCTACTGTAATTATTAAGATAAATCTAAACAAAACTTCACAATCTAAAGAAGCTGTGAGTAAATATACAGGCCTACAAGGCTGCACACAAGTTCAGATTCTACATGATGAATAAAATGTATATTCCTCTTAAATGACTAAATTAACAAAATTATCTTGTGGAAGAATCAAGAAAAAACATGAATATGCTTGACAGACAAGGTGTCAAAATAATTCTGAAAGGAAGAACAGTCAAAACTGTACTCTATCATTTATGCAGATTTTTTATAGACTATGTGAGTGAAGTGACTTAAGAGATGCTAAATTTAAAAATGTTTTCAGCACTACTAGTAGCAATATGCCTGTTACCTTCATAGATAGAAATGTTTCAAAGAAATAATCTATATCAACTGTAACAATAAAATACGTAATTAAGTACAGGAAAAAATAGTGTATTTGAAATTGCAACTGTTGTTACTTATAGGTATAGTGGAGGTATGTTCAAAGCAGTTTATGTACTTGGATGAAAATGATCTTCCACAACTCATTAAATTATATTAAAATAAAAACAAAGTATTTGACTGAAACTAACAAATATAAAAACAGATATTGACCAGGCAGCATTTTAAGTTTTTACTCTAAAGGCTGTAACATGCCAATTAGGTAGACTGACATGTATTTTATTCTAATAAATAAAACAAACCATACAGATAAATTCAAAAGAAAATGTTACTTTTATCAACACAGTAAATTAATCTACTATCCAAGGAATATTTAATGAGAATGAAAGACTTAGCAAACTCAATGAAAGGAAAGAAAATGTTGGGCTACTTACCAGCAAGTGTACTTGTGTGCCTAAAAGCTCTGACCTGCGAGTCTGACAAACCAGTCAAAAGGGAGATAACGGTGTCCATCATATATTCATCATAAATTATGCTATATTGACACTGTCGAATCAGGACTCCAATAAATTCACAAAAATTGGAACGAAATTTTTTCCACTGAGGGCCAGGCATAGTTAGGGGATAGTCACCACTGTCCTACAACATGTAAAAAAAACATATTAAGTATGATATAATAGCAGTTAGGTCAGTTTGTCTTTTTTCCTACATACACAGGAACAGTATATTTCAAAAATAAAAGGTACCTTTTCATGGGACAATTAACTCTCTTAAGCTTTTTAGCTTTAAACTTCCACAAATAATTCTTTAAAATTTTTCTTGTGCATATGAGTATTTTGCCTGTGTGTATGGAAGTGTACCATGTGTGTGCAAACCCATGGAGGCCAAAAAGCATCAGATCCCCTGAAACTAAACTTATGGATGATTGTTAGCTGCCACGTGGGTATTGGATCCCCTGCGAGAGCAGCCAGGTCTCTTAGCCATTAAGCCATCTCTCCAGTCCCCACAAATAATTTTCAAATATTCAAAAATCACTATTTTAAAATCAGTTTACATAATTAGTCTGAGTTTTTTTTTAAGTTTCAATTTGTGTATTAAGGTTTGTGGGAATGTAATGTGACACAGAAAACTGAAAAATAAAGTTTAGACTAAAAAACATAAAATTGAATATAGATGACAGTAATCAAGACACTTCTGCCAGCATAATACTTCATACATTTTAAAAAGATTTATTTATTTGAACGTGATATGGGGGGAGAGTGAGGAGGAGGGGAGGGAAAGAGAGAAAAGACAACTTCCAAGAATCAGTTACTTCCTTGCACAGTGTGGGTCCTGGATACCAAACTCACATCATCACACTAGGCAGCAAGTACCTTTACTCACTGAGACAACATAACAGCTCAAGGTAGCATTTCTTAGTCTTTTAAAATAGTATTTTGAAGAACTGAGGATTCATTTAGAAGTCTAAAACTGACCTTTTACATTTAACATGCCAACCTCATTTCTTTCAATTTTATTATAAACTTGACTATAATTCTATTTCATGCAGTAGACATTAACTTTAAAACCTTTCAACTGTATTTTGTTAACTGGTTAAGGGAAACTCACGCACTAAATACATGCTTCTTCTTAGCAGCAATAGATTTTTGAAATAGAATATAAATATAAAGAACAGGAGGCTGAGGATGCAGGAAGGATCAATGATCAAAAAGGGGTTGGGTGTCCTTTTTTTACTTTATTTGCACCTTCCACTTGTAAGTCATCTGGTCACAGCATGAAATGTTTTCCTTCCCATAACAGCATCTTTGGTATGCTCAGACAATGTATAAAGTTTATTCATTCAGTCAATATAACTGTTGATGTGCTGCTTAACAGTAGGGTGTGCCAGCTGATTATATACCAGATTTATATGTGGGTATTCACCTTAACAATGTAAATTTAAATACGGCATAGATTGTTGGAGATTTCTGAGAAGTAATGAACTATCTGAGCATAAGAAGACTATCTATAGCTCTTGAATAAGCTAGATCAGGTACTGGTAAAATTCAACAACAACTAGAAAATCGTACTGGTGTTTCAGTTAGAAGCAATTAACTTTGAAATATGTTCCTAACACAAACTAGAGCTTACTGTCTGTTCACACTCTTCTTTCAATGCTAAACAAAGCAGCAATATTTGTTAAGTTTTAAGTGTCAAGTGAGATACTGATATTGAATATTAGTGAACAGTCATCTGTAAACTGAGGAGAAAGTGTCACAGCAAATATATTTCAACTGCACTCATGTCATGCAGTGCTGGTAGAGGACAGAGGGCATTAGAATCCCTGGAACTGGATTTATGGACAATTGTAGGTACTAAGATTCAAACTTGGGTGTTCTGCAAGAACAGCCAGCCAGCCAGTGCTCTTAAGCAGCCGAGCCATCTCTTCAGCCCCAGCCCATGATGTCTTTTAAAAATGATTTTTAATTTGTTTTTAATTTTAGGAGTGTTTTGCCTGAATGTATATAAGTGCACATGTGACATGCAATGCCCACAAAGGCTAGAAGAAATGTGTCAGATTCCCCAGAAACTGATTTACAAAAGGTTGTTAGGTGCCATGTGGAAACCGGGAACCAAACCCAAGCCAGTGCTCCTAACCACTGAGGCATCTCTTGACCCCCGATATCTTATTTTTATTCTAATTTATTCTAAGTAAAGCCAGCTTTACTTTCCTATATTCAGTTTTTAAAAAGATTTTAAATTTTCAGCCTGGAGAGATGGCTCAGTGGTTAAGAACACTGGCTGTTCTTGCAGAAGACCCGGGTTTGAATCCCAGCACCCACACGGCAGCTAACAACTGTCCAAAACTCCAGTTCCAGGGGATCTGATGGCCTCTTCTGTCCTCCGTGGGCATTGCACGTCACGGGTGCACTTACCTACATGCAGGCAATACACACATACACATAAAATAAAAATAAAAAATTATAAATAAAATATTTAAAAAAGAATCTAGCTGGGCATGGTGGTGCACACCTGTAGTCCCAGCACTTGCAAGGCAGAGACAGGTGGATCTCTGTGAGCTCAAGGCCAGCCTGGTCTACATAGTGAGTTCCAGGACAGCTGGGGCTACATGGAGACCTTGCTTCAAAAAGACCCAAAGGAAAAAAAGAATCTATTATGGGTTAGGGTTAGAGTTAGGTAAGCTGTGTCACTTTATTAAATACACAAAATCATCGTTGAGCTGAATTCAAAAGGCTTTCCCTAATTAGCTCAAAACATTTAAAGAAGAAACATGGGGCTGGAGAGATGGCTCAGTGGTTAAGAACACTGACTGTTCTTACAGAAAACTCGGGTTCGATTCCCAGCACCTACATGGCAGCTAACAACTGTCTGTAACTCCAGTTACAGGGGATCTGACAGCCTCTTCTGTCTTCCAGGGGCACTGCATGGCACAGGTGCACTTACCGACATGAAGGCATAATACTCATAAAATAAAATAAAAGATAAGATATTTTAAAAAAATAAAGGAATACAAATTAACAAGAAGGGTGGATGTGGTAGAACAAGCCTTCAATCTTAACAATGAACAGGCTGAGGCAATCAGATTTGGAATATGAGGACAGTCTAGAATACAAAGGAAGACTTTATCTAAAAGACTGAGAGGGAGAAGAGGGGAAACTGAAAAAGCAGAGATATAATGACAACTAAAAAAGAAATCAATTAAAATTTGAATAAACTGTCAAATGCCAAGTGTGTTAGCTTGTCAGTGTGGAATAATACAGAGCATCTGTACTCAAAGTACAGAGTCAGGGTAGGAAAACAAGAGAACTTTGCTCTTGGTGAGGCAGGCGGGGAGGGGGGAAATCTTCAGCTGCCAAGAGAAAAGCAAGAAGCCCAGCTTGCTTGTTCAGCGCTTTCTCTTGTATAAATCAAAAGCCTCAACGTGATGGGTACTGGGGGACGGGGTAGCAGCAAACAGATCAAAACCAGGGCATAAACAAAGATGTATTCCCATTGGGAAAAGAGGAAAAGAGCCTGGCCATCAGGGAAGAAAAGGTAAGAAAGTACTGCTGTGGCTCTAAAAGAGCTGTCAGCTTGAAGACAGACAGACAGGAAACTCTACTGAAGGCTTATCATAGACAAAAGTAGAGACTGGCTGCTATAGAAAGAAACAGAAAACTGGAAAAAAAAAACAAAAAAACAAAACACTCTCAGTGGCTACAGGCACACAGGGCATCATAAAGACACAGGTTTAACAAAGATAATAGATGTTATCAACATAACACCAGGCAACAAACAACACCATACTGCCATTGGTAGAAGTGCACAGGGTGTGGAAAGAGATTCACAGCAGAAGTCTTTGAAGGTTTATTTATACCATGAATAATTGGGAAAATGCAACCCTAAGTAAATTTATGAACAGACTAAAAATTCATATTTTTTTGAAATCTTTTAGTTTTTTTACCACATGCAAAATTACTATCAAAAGAAAAATTGTGTTGGGTGCAGCGGCACATGCTTTTAATTACATAGTGAGTTCCAGATCACCTGGGGCTACAGGGAGAACCTATCTTTAAAAAAAAAAGAAACAAAGAAAGAAAACCAAACCAAACCAAACAAACAAAAAACGTAAAATCATTTTAGAAAAGGAAATTTGAATCTACCTCAAAATTTTCTTAACTTTCAAATGAGCTATGAATTCCTATTGATATATACATTACTTATACATGTCATATTTTTAGAAAGTGTCAGGTTATTGATGGGTACATGGTATTGAAAAGATTGCTAACACAGGACTGAAGAGATGGCTCAGCAGTTAGGAGTGACTGTTGTTTGTGCAGACGACTTGAATTTGGTTTCCAGCATACACATGATAATTCACAATCATTTGCATCTCCAGTTTCATGGAATATGACTGGCTTCATCTGGAACTAGGCATATACACATGGCGTGCACACATACATGCAGGCAAAACACTAATATACATAAAATAAAAATAAATAAGTTCAGAAAAATGTAAGAGAAATCTCTTGTATAGAAAAATATAATACAGTATTAATATGCTGTGTACTTTACATAAGTATGATTCAATATTCACGTGCTAAATATTGCTGATAGTATAAAGATGAGAGAAACAAGTCCTTAAGAGCTTGTTTTAGATCCAGGAGCTGCAAGGTGCTGCTTCTAACAGAGTGAAGTTTACTAGCTTCTATACAATTGTTTACCAGAAAAGTCATCTACTGATTACTTTCCCAAAAGAGGGATGGATACTAAAGCAACAGGTCTCAATTCTTAAAAACAAACACCCCCCCCCAATAGCTTATTTTTGATGTTTTGGGAACCCTGCTGCAGTAAGTAACATAGGAGAGAAGGAAAATGTTACCATTTCAAAAGACAGTAACAAAAATTACAAGATTTAAGGTCCTATGAAATGGCTGAACAGGTAAAATGCTTTCCATACAGCTCTAATGAGGTGAGTCTGATACATAGAACCAACAGTGGAAGGAGAGAACTGAGTCCCAAATGTTGTCCTAAGACTTCCACAGATACTCTCATGTATACAACGGAACTGGCATAACCAGCCACACATGTATCAAATATCCCCACCCCTATAAGGCTACTGCAAGGTAGAGCTATGGCCTCCGTCCCTTCATGCATCAAATTTCAAAGTTTGCTATTTTCAGGCTATCAGTATCAGTATCAGTATGTGGTATGGTACTCTCTCATAATGCAGTGCAGCAAAAGTGAACTACGACTCCAGAACAGCCAGTCTACCATAAGAGTAAACAATAAAGGGCCAAGTGTCATTATGTATGCACGTCTGTAATCCCAGCACTCAGGAGGCTGAGACAAGAATGCAAAGCTGATGTCAGCCTGAGCTACCTAAGGTCTAAGTTGGCCTGGGCTACAAAGTGAGAGATCTTGCCTCCAAATTTAAAAATGAGAGGAAACCCCCTTCCCATTACAATGTTCAAAGGCCTATGTGTACTGGATACATTTTCAACTTAAAATACTGTCACCTTTTATGATGGGATTATTAGGACACATTCCATAAATAAGTTGGGGCACACCTGTATGCACACAGAAGTTTGATAGTCAGCAGTTTTAGGCAGCTACTAGAGTTTTTAGAGTATTTGTTTGACCAAACAATAATGAAATATAATTATACCACTACTGCTTAAAACTGTGATTATAAACTCTTGTAAAGATTATAAACTAGTCACATAATCATCTCTCATAATACACCTAGTAATACATGTATTGAACAAACATGCCCCTGGAAATATAACTGATCCTTAGCACGCACAAAAAATTAGCAAAACAATGTTCCTATCATTGAAAGAATTTCTGTTTTAATTAAAGCAATGGAGATACACATAGTAAAATAATTAATAAATGACAGGAACTTTAATAGGGTATGTAACTTTAATTCTCTGCAGATACAACCGAGGAAGAAAAATAGGGACAACATTTCAGATATATAGTTAGCAAAGGTCTACATGGATTGGCAAAAAACAATAAAAACAAAAACAAAACAAAAAAAAACAACAAACCCAAACCAGCATTACAGAGCTACTGTAAATTCCATAAGCTAAAAATTTATGCTAATAACCAGCAGGAAAAAAAAGGGGGGGGCAAAACCCAGTAAATACTAAAGAAAGTCAAGGAAGTCAAACTTCATTCTGGAGAAATGTATAGCAATTGACGGATTTTGATCAAGTGAGTATTCTGTACAGATGTGGGCATTAAAAAGGCTGGGTTTTTGTTTGGTTGGTTTGGGGGCAGTGCTGGGGACAGATACTAAGGTGGCATACATGCTAGGCAATCTCTTTACCAGTGAGTTACATCTTCACCCCTAAAAGAGACATTCTGATTGAAATATGGAGAAAAGACAAGCTGGAAGCAAAAGGATCAAGACAGGAGACATCACTCTACCAGAACCAAAAGCAAAAGAAATGGGGTCATATTTTAAGATAGTCCACTGGTGACTGAGAAAAGGAGAAGAACATAACAAGTATCCAAATGCTGAAGTAATAAAATTATTTATATGTAACTGACTGGGATGGGTTTAACTATAATAGGAATCAAAGAAATTATTCTTTGTCCTTAACATTTCACATCAGGTAATTTTTTGTTCTTGTTTAGTAATGCCTCATTAGTCTCCACCATAAAAATAGACACCTCAGTGGTCTCTAAGAACAACAACAACAACAACAACAAAAAACCCAAAAACCAATCTATACAGAAAATCCTATTTTGAAAATTCAGACCACACTGAGTTAAATTTAAAATAAATCCAGTGCCTGAAAGGATAGCTTGGTTGGCAAAGTACCTGCCTTGTGAGATTTGAGTTCAGTTCATACAAACCACATTTAAAAAGCTGAGCAAGGTGACACACAGGCAAATCTCTGAGGCATATTTAGTGGGTAGCTAGTCTAACCTACTTGGGAAGTTTCAGGCCAGTGAGCAAGCCTGTCTCCTAAAGGTCCATGGAACCTAAGTAAGGATGCCCAACATTATCTTCTGAAATGCACAAACAAGTAGGTTTGTATAAACACGTGCGCGCACACACGTACACAAAATAAGTAAATAAATCCCAAGTTTATGATGTAAATTCTATCAATTACACTAAAACCAAATGTGGCCATTCATAAATGTCTATAAAATCATCACTTGGTAATTGTAATGGAAAACGTACTTATACAAAAAAGCCTCAGTGTCTACCACTTTAAATAAGGATCAATCTTAGCAACACTAATACATATTCACAAGCTGATTTTACTTTCTACTGTATGCAATACAATATGAAACATACAGCATAAAATTCCATGAAATTTCCTACCAAGCTATCAAGCAAGAACCAGGGCTAACAAGATTCTCCCTAAAACAATGAAGGGAGGCTGCCGAGATGGCTTAGAGGTTAACAGTACTGGCTGTTCTTGAGGAGAATGAGGGTTCAGTTCTTGGCACCCACATAGCGGCTAACAACTGCCTGTAACTCCAGTTCCAGGGGATTAGATGCCCTCTTCTGACCTACACTAACAATACACACATATATACACTTATAAATACGTAGGAAAAAAACTCATAAAAACTAAAAATAAATAATTAAACATACAATATCTCTATATGTGTCCATGTGAATAGCTTGAAGGCTATATAACACGAAGCAGTGCCAGACAGGAGAAACCTCCAAGTTGGCTAAGTTAGTCAAAGAAAATCCCAAAATTACAAAATTACAAGGGCCATAGACCTTGACTACCTCCCAGAACTTGAAGGGAAGACCCTATTGCTGAAGACAGGACATACTTCAGACACAGGACTTAGAGCAATGGAGATAGAACTGACCTGGAAGACATCTCCCTGAAGATTAGCACTCAGTTTTGAAGAACACTAGGCAAGCTGCTAAGGAAAAACATCAAAGGTTCAACCACAGCTTTAAGCCTAGTAACCACAACAATGATTGACACAGCAAACTACACTGGAGCAGTAGTGGCAATTTTATCTGGGTGGAAATCAACAGTTATCTAATTGGACTTAAAGCCTGCTAAACGAGACGGAACTCATGTGGTACTATAAACGTAGCCAAATATACATGGCTGGAGAAGTTAATAGATCTTAGAGAAAACCCAAGACTGTCATATCATTAGATAAACTATGTGCTAAATATGAATCCTAATACTTACAAATATGCCAGTCACCACTCATCAAAGAAGCTTCTTTTGCAATAGACATAGACTATTACAGAGTTCCACAACTGGTCTCACAGAAAATAAGTATCTGTGAGATGCCCAACCCTAAATGACACATCTACAATGGAACCTCTACACCTATAAAGTACAGGGAACATAGTGGAACAAGGGGTAGAGAGAATACTAATGCCATCTCTCCACTCCGATCAACAAAGCTCCCTCACACAACATAGAGCAACAAATATAAAAGGCCACAAGTGGCCAAAATGTACAGAATAAGAGTTTGCTGAGTGTGGGCCCTTGGACAGGACTCCTATATTAAAATCCACCCACCCAGGGCTCAGGAAATCATTGTGGAAGAGGGGGAGGAAATATTTTAAAAGCGAGGGGAGGAGGTGTATGACCATATGGAAACAGAATCTTACTGGCTCTTGGGACCTTGCTCATATGAACCTACAGCAATGGTGTCAAGCATGCACAAGACCCAAGCAAACTCAAGCAGACTAAAAACCCAACGTAGAACTTGGGAAATGAGCAACAAGTCCCAGTCTTAGCTGGAAAACTATTGGCAGCTGATTACTGTTAAGTGAGGGCAAGCTGATCTTCTTTAAGAGAGGGACTCCATAGGCTCGCTAGACACTAGTGGGTGAAATTGCACTGAGGGACATCTGGGTACACTAACTTGACCCAACAGGCTTAATATAAATAACAGAATTCTGCATGAAATCTGGTGGGTGGGTTATAGGAGAGTGTGGACAGGGAGAGGGTATAAAGATGATTAAGATGTTTTGTATGAAATACACAAAAATTCAATAAAAACATACAATAAGTAAGTAAACACATATATGAGCTTGGGAAATAGCTCAGCATGTAAAGGGGTTTGCCACCTAGTCTAGTAACTGTAGTTCAATCCTTAGGACCCATATGGTAGAGGTGAGAACCACTCCTGCAAGTTGTCCTCCGACCTACACATGTGCACTATGAAACATGTGGACACATACAGATAAATAAATCAATACATATAAAAATATTTTGAAATATAATTTAGAAAAAAAAAGGTGAGGGGCTGAATGCAAAAAACACACAAGGAAGAAAGAATGTGAAAAGAGTTATCACAGTATCTAATTAAAAAAATAATATGATCTGCTTTTTTCATACACAGAAATACCAGTATCACTAAAGACACAAACAGAAGAATCTGAATACACAAACACACCTTACACAAAACTCTGATCCAGAAAGTTGTTTCAAATGACTCCAACATTAAGAAGTCACATCGAGGCTATGGCTTTGGACAAAAAAAAAGCTTTGTGTTCTCCTCTGAGGACTGATACCTTGAGATTTTTGGAATGTTGTTCTTTTAGACCACAATGAATTTGAAATCTTTCTTGGAGGAATCTGACTATAAACTACATGAGTTTTCATATGCTGCCTTGTCTAGGTGATCTCCAACTGTTAGGCCTAAGTCATCTTCCTGAATCAGCCATCTAAGTAGTTTGAACAAAAGGCATGTACCACTGTGCTCAGCTGCAATTAATTTGGATTCTGAGCATTTCTCAAAGAACCAAAAGCTTGGGTCCAAAAGTGGTACTATTTGAGGTGGTGAGATTTGTGGCAATGATTATAGTTCAGTGGTAGAGAACATGTTTTTAGTGTATACAAAGCAGTGGGAACATTCTGCAATGGTCAAGTATACACACAAAAAAATAACATACATAAATACATACATACATACATGCATGCATACATACATACATACATACATACATAAATACTTGTATAAAATGCGAAAGAAATTAAGAAACTGGGAGCATGTGGTTGAAAGAGATTATGGGAACTCAGCCCCATCCTCCCTTTCTTGTGGCTTTCTATTAGGTGAGTAATTTTAATTCTGCTATGTGTTCCTTTGATATGTTGTAATACCAAAGGTCCAGAGAAACAAGGTAAATCAATCATGGACTAGAACTGTGAGCCGAAACAATCCTTTCCTTTTTCAAAGCTGATTATTTCATGTATTTTGTTAAAATAATAGAAAGTTGACCAATACATTATTTTTTAACTTAAAATATTTTACTGAGAATTTCATACATGCATGGAAGATGTTTTGCTCAAATCCACACCCACTCCCTCCCCTCGAACTCCTCCCATATCTCCCCATCACTTTTTTGACAACTTCATGTACTCTTTTTTTCTTTCTTTCTTTTTTTTAAATGAGGTTTTTAGCTACTCTAACATTCCCCCTCTGAAGAGGTAACCCTAAAATCTTTTTTTATATACCTTTATTTTTTTAATTTTTACAAAAACTTTGAGAATTTTATACATGTATATAAGGTGTTTTGATCTAATCTATGCCCACTCCGTCCTCTCCACATTCCCCCCTCTGAAGAGGTAACCATAAAATCTTTTAAGGATTAGATACACGCTCCCAAAT
Organism: Nannospalax galili; assembly: GCF_000622305.1. Taxonomy (NCBI): domain Eukaryota; kingdom Metazoa; phylum Chordata; class Mammalia; order Rodentia; family Spalacidae; genus Nannospalax; species Nannospalax galili. The sequence goes on from NW_008345581.1 coordinate 1,198,530, forward strand.
ACTTTTCACATTTTTGGCCTTTGGAACAGAGTATGCTGCTAACAGGCCCAAGGACATTTTGACTTTTAGCCAAGTAACTGGCTACATTTCTTTTTACCCTCTAGCCAATTCCTACCTCCTATTCTTATCACTCCATCCTCTGAAGGGGTTACCCAAATTGCCAATAGGGAATAGGGACGCCGACCGCTCTGGATTCTTCCATGCTGAACAAGGACGCAGGGTCAGGCAATTGAAGTACCCCTTCAGTAGGTCTACCTAAAAAAGACGCCCAAATTGTGTAACTCTTGTCTCTAAGGGAAGAAGAAACTCCTTGAATCATGAATAGGAGGAGATGTAAGGAAGAAGTAAGGCAAGAGTAATTAGCATTACAAGTTCTAGACAGAGTACTAGAAAAAAGTCAGAACAGAGCAATTTTCAAATGTTCATATAAGAGTCCATTGGAGTTTCTTGATAAGGGCTTCCAAAAGCATCCCTCTACTGGTAACCCTAAAATCTTTTGGGGATTAGATAAATACCAAATACTTTTGACATTTTTGGTCTTTAGAATAGAGTATGTTGCTAATGGGCCCAAGGACATTTTGACTTTTAGCCAAGAAACTGGCTACTTCTCTTTGTGGTCTTTTTACCCTAACTGCCTAGTCAATTCCTACCTCCTATTCTTATCACACCATCCTCTGAAAAGGTTACCCAAATTGCCAATAGGGAATTGGGATGCAGACTGCTCTGGCTTCTTCCATGCTGAACGGGACACAGGGTGAGGCGACTGGGATACCCCTTCAGTAGGTCTATCTAAAAGACTCCCAAATTGCATAGCTCTTATCTGTAGAAAGAAAAGAAAGTCCTTGACTGGTGAATAGGAGATGTGAAGAAGTTATAAGTGCACCCATATCATGCAATGCCCTCAGAGGTCAGAAGAGGGCACTGGATGTATGGATGGTTGTTAGCCATCATGTGGGTGCTGGAAATTGAGCCTGGGTCCTCTGCAAAACAGGTAGTGCTCTTAACCACTGAACCATCTCGCCAGTCCCCAAGAGTGGTGATTTTAAATCCTGAACTTTCCTCTCCATCTAAGGCTCAGGGAAACTAGTGGAACAGGGGTAGAAATAATATTAATGCCTCTGTCATCTCTCACCAGTGAAGCTGCCTCACGAAGAAGACAGTGATTAACCCAGAAAGTCACAAATGACAAAAGTGAAGAGAATAAGAGACCACAGAGTATTTATCCCCAAATAGGACACCTTTATCAAACCTTACCTCTAGGGCTCAGGAACTAACATTAAGGAAGAGGGAAAGAAAAATTCTGAGAGTCAGAGGTGGTGGATGACCATAGTTAACAAAGAGTTTTCCAGACAGCAGGGAAGTTTCTTATATGAACTCACAGTAAAGATGACAGCAACACAAGACCCATGGAAGCTCAAGTCAGAGAAAAATCCCAGTACAGAAACAGTGGAATAGATAAGAAGCCCCAATTTTATCAGAGGAACTATTGGAAACCAAACCAAACCACTGGGAGAGAGAGAGTCAGCTTTCTTTAAGGGTAAGGATGTGAGACTACAAAGGTTAACTAGGGTTCGGTGGATGGACATACACTGAAGGACATTTGGGGATACAAACTTGACAGGCCTTAATACATGTGACAGAGTTCATGAAATCTGGCGGGGGCAGGGGAGGCTATAAGAGAGCTGCAGATAGGAAAGAAGGTCTAAATACGATAAAAAAATTTTTGTTTGAAGTTGGCAAAAATTATAAAAATTAAAAAAGAATGACAGCAGTGTGTTTAGAATCTTTTACTGTGATTAATTTGTGAATCCTTCTATGACCTTTGCTTCTTAATGCATTATGTGATTGTGTGTGGAAGCCTTTACTATTCTTTTCAGAAATACAGCTGCTTTGCTTGGGTCTTCTTGAGCCATATTTATAGTTGGTCCCAGCATTCCAGGTTTCTATTAAATGGTTACAAGAGTGAAAACTTAGTCTGCCTGGCAGATGAATCATTTTCACTCATTTTTGATTATCTGGAAACCATTTAATTTAGTGTTTTTGTGTCATTTTTCTTAAATGAATACTTTATAGTCTTTCTGGTGCTAAAGAGAATAGTTACCAGAAGTATTGGCCTCTAATGTTGTTGACTTTAAGAACCAACAGGTTATCTATAATTGACAACAGTTGCTGCTGTTGTGCTGCTTCATTTAATGCACTGTGGAACAAAGCAAGGGTGTGGCTGGGATGCAATTATGATAACATGAGACTTAAGCTATCTTGAGAGTCTAAGGTTAATTAGCATGATAAAAGAGGAGTTAAGGTTTGTATATATGATGTGACTTAACTATGCAGAAAATGTGTAAATTGACTGTACTCTTTAAATATACATCTGTTGTACTTACTCCTTTTCACTGTTCAGGTTATGCTGAGGTAGCCCAGGTTTAGCAAAGGACTAGATTTCTCCTTTGAGACACTAGCATGGTTTGAAATCTGTCTGTAAAGAAGGATGCTGAATATGCAATGATTACTGTGGGGTGCTGCATTTTACGAAGCTAGATGGGAACAGTTATAGTTATGTTGGCTTCATGATGCTTTACGTGCTTGAGAGAGAGGTCTTTGAATTCACCTTTTCAATGTCCTTAGGATCCAGCTATATGTGTTCCAAGGTGCAGTGCACTGTGAATCTTTTTTAAATTTAATTTTGTAGGTGCTTTTATGTACAACTTCAGTGATTTTATAAGGTGTTAAATGAATTTTGTCCTTAACCACTGGAATCCAAAAGATAAGGGTACGGTTTACATATTTTTCTTAAGTTTCTGTTTATAGCAAATGAATGACCTTAGAATTTCAAATAGTGATTCCTTCCTGAGACATTTGGAGAGGCCTGAAAAACCTAACTGACCTGTTAGCATGGCTGAAATTTGTTAAACATGTTTAAAAAATTAGGCTTTTATATTAATATATAAAAGACAGTCTCCCAGTGCAGTCAAGGGAATTGTGGTCACTGCTTGCTGTTTTGCACTCTGAATATCATTATTTTTGTATTAAATATTAATTAGTAAATACAGATAATGAAGATATATGGCAGATACTATGCTGTAAGACTTGGCTGTACGTTTTTAATTTGAAGGTTTTAGTAATTTGTATGTAATGTCAACTAAAAATACAAATCCGAGTGAATGAGGATAGGAATAAAATTCTTTTATGAAACTAAAAAAAAAATTAGAAAAGAAAATCAAAATTGATCAAAATTGAAAAATCCTTCATATGAAATTTTCAAAAAAAATTCAGAAATACGAAATCCTTTTTTAATAATTTCATTTTATACACCTCATCAGAGTATTATAATTTTGTGTATACCATGACCTGAATTTCCCTCAATTTTAAACCTTCTTTTGTTATCTAAACTGCTACTACAAAAGCAATGATTTCCTGTTGTGCATTTGTATAGCATATGCATTACTCTCTCAATTCCCTTTAGTTTTCAGATGAGTTTATACTCATCTGAGTATTATCAATACCTTGATTCTTGTATTTCATGTTTTTCTCTTAAACCAGTAATTCTCAAAGCTTGTTATGCATTGGAATTATTTACAGAATGTTTAGGAATCTTTACACGGATCACATACTTTCCGTATTAATCAGAACATCTGGAATATATGGGTGATGACGAAGTGCCTGTACTTTTGAAAGATTAGGTGACACTAATCCAAGATTAGGTGACAATAATGCAAGCGAAGTCTGTCACCTTCTCTTATAATTTGCAGTAATGTTTTCCACCATATGTTAGGACCCTAAGAATTAAAAATAATCTGTACTTTCAATAACCTTTGTCACAAGCATGGTGGAGTCAGTCTACCGACTGAAGAACCAATCCACCAGTTAACATATTAATGTGGCTTCATCTTCTATTTGCCATATTTAAATTCTTAACTAAACTCCCAAAGTATGTACACAGAAATATTTCAGAATTCAGAATCCAAGTTTTTAAAAAAATTTTAATGGTAAAAAAATATTTCTAATATTCCATCAAAACCCCAAAAGAATATTCAGCAGCTCCTTGAGAAAAATGATCATTAATATTTAATGCACCTGGTTTGTATTCTAGCACATGAAGTAGAAATGTCAAGGACATCTTTGTGTCATTGGGAATGTGTCCTCAAAAGGAATATGGGTCTTACCTTCCCTCTGTCTTTCTCCCCTAAATCATGAGTTAGGTCTAGAGTTGCTACTTTGATTCATCATAGGTCCAAAATCAATGGGGGCCAATAGATAATAATCTGAAACCTCCAAATCTATTAGCCCAAATCAAAGTTTCCCTTTTATAAGTTATTTAACTCAGGTTTTACTACTAGAAATCGGATGACCAACACAGTATTTCATAATTAACATGCAGAGATACTAAACGGGAAAAAAAAAAAATCTTGTCTAGGTTGAAGTCAGTTTTTGTGACCAAATAAACTGAAAGGAAAAAAAAAAAAAATCCTTAGGAATCTTAAAGGTTTTTATGCAGTAGAGAACTGAATACCAGGAGTTACTAGACAAAGAAATGGATGAATAACAATGTAAAGTTCTTTCTGATCTCCTACAGAAAGACAGAATTAGTCTCAAAGATACTACTAGAGTATTTCTGTGATGGAGCACATGTAAAATATTTTGGGTTTGAAATGCCAAAAAAAGGGGTGGGGGTGTGAATTCCTGATGAGAAGGGCATCCATTGCGTAATGTGTACTTCAGCGTATATCGTTATCATGTGTTTGTATTATTTTATTCAAACGAAAATTGATAATAATAAAATTGAGCCAATCGCAAAAGTTAATCTAAAAAAGACAACCTTGTAAGGCTGAAGTAAAAACGGAATATCCACCAGAAAACAGAAATCTTGTTTAAATCAAAAAGCAAATATTAAGCCAGGCGTGATGGCGCACGCCTTTAATCCCACCATTCAGGAGGCAGAGGCAGGCGGATCTCTGAGAGTTCAAGGCCAGCCTGGTCTACATAGTGAGTTCCAGGACAGCTGAGGCTACAGGGAGAACCTGTCTCAAAAAGACCAAAAAAAAAAAAAAGACCCAAATATTAGTAAGATTAGTGATGAAACAAAAAGCATTACACCAAGTAGGTTTGCCATAAATACTATCTACAAATTAATCTGTGAACATTATTTCTAAATTTTACATTTCAGCAAAAACACTAATGATTATTAGTTTGTGAAGACTAACAATAAAAAATAGATTTTAAATGGAAACTACAACACTTACAACTAGCATGTTCCAAGTAGAAGCCTATCTACTAATGTGAGAGATCAGAAAGTGAAGAGACCGTGTCACAGAATTTTGGGAAATTCTGGATAAAATAAAGTTAAGCAAGTTTTTCTTTATTAGGATTTCTAAGAACCTTACGTAAAGTGGTTTGATAGTTTCTAGGACAGGTTTAATATACGATCCTGCTCAGATTTACCTAACCTCCAATCCTTTTATCCTCTAAAACATTTAAGAAGGCTACCATTTCCAGAATAGAGATATGTAGGAGACTATAAAGTTGGGAGTTAGAGATCTTCAAGAATTAATGTAAAAATTGACTCAACTTGATTCCTTTAATTTACTTGCAGTCACTATTCAAAGCTATTTCTGTACAACTCAACTGTCATTTAAATAAGAAACTCTTCTAAAACACTAAGCAAGAAAAAAACTTCAAATAATCAACATATTAACCATTTAAAAATACATCAAATAAACTTATAAAGATACTGAAATGTTATACCTCATCAAATTCTTCAGTCATTTTTCTGATGATTTCTGCATTCTGCATATTTCGAAACATCTCTATTCTGACAGTACCTGTGGAAAAAAATAGATTTTTACACTTAATCTTTATCTAATTTTAAACATTAAATTTAATCTGATCGTTGTTTGAAAATATAAAACTTTTTGAGTTTGTCATTCCTCCTAAAATTCTTTCTTATACTATCTATTTTAAAGGAACAACTTTTTTATATGCTTTGAGATGAAGCATGAATGCATTTTTACATCCTTCAGTTTGCCTTACGTGGCAGTGTCTACTGTAAGTGTCAGGTGACATTATAGTCTGCTATTTTGAGGTTCAAAGTAATGAGTCAATCACCCATGGGTTGAAACCTCTAAACTATGAACAAAAATAAATTTTTCCTGACTTTTGTAGCTGCCAGATATTTGTCAGAACAAGGAAAGTCTGACTAACAAAATGCCTATTATGTGCTCATGTAGTAATAATTAATATTCAGTAATTGGAGGGCAGGAGTATGAATGCCAAATACATGTTTGCCAAAATACACAATTTAAAATTTTCTTGCTATCAAAATAAGAAAAAAAAAAAAAACCCGGAATTTCACAAAGAACTGAAATTTTGAGTTGAGCCCTTTTCTATTTACTGCACTGCAAGACAAATACATTATTAGAAAAGAACAAGGCCAAGAGGGAGTTTCACAAAGGGGCGAAGCCATCTCGTGGGAGCAACTCAAGAGTCATTGTACTGAATGTATTAGGAAATTACGGGAGAGCTTAGGACAGTTCAAGTAACTGCCCCACTCAGAACAGTCGTCTATTCAAAGTTGGACCCCCAGTTATTCTTCCCACTTTTCTCCAGCTGTTATCCACCAAGACAGCTGATACCCACAAGGGAAAATGATGTCACAGGCTAAAATAGCTGGACAACTAGAAAGACAATAAGCCAGAGGACAAGAGTTAGCAGAGGGCCTGGAGAGAGGGCTCAGCAGCATAGAGCTCACACTGCTCTTTTGGAGGACCTGAGTTCAGTTCCCAGCACCCATGTCAGGGGGATCTAACACATCTGGTCTTCACAGGCCATCTCATTCACATGTACATATCCACACACTGACATACACACAAATACATAATTAAAAATGAAATAGACAGGGATGGTGGTGCACACCTTTAATCTTGGGAGGTAGAGGTAGGTAAATCTCAGTGAGATCAAGGCAAGCCTGGGGCTACAGGGAGACCCTGTCTCAAAAAACAAAAAAAATTTCTTTCTAAAAAAAAAAAAAAAAAAAAAAACCCGGAATTTCACAAAGAACTATAAAGGTGGTTCTGTGAAACATACCCTTTCATAAAAAAATTAACATTATCTACAACAGTAGACTAAAAGTGGTAATAATAAACATAACATATAGTAAAACCCTCAGGAAGTGATATTTTAGAATGATTTAAAATGTGAAAAATGTGCTTGATCTCCACAAAACTCAAAAGATTAACTTTTATTTTTTAGTAGATTGTCTTTGGTTATCTACATGTGAAACATACCCTTTCATAAAAAAATTAACATTATCTACAACAGTAGACTAAAAGTGGTAATAATAAACATAACATATAGTAAAACCCTCAGGAAGTGATATTTTAGAATGATTTAAAATGTGAAAAATGTGCTTGATCTCCACAAAACTCAAAAGATTAACTTTTATTTTTTAGTAGATTGTCTTTGGTTATCTACAATTGCATCCAATTTTCTACAAATGGCATAATTACATTCATTTTACAAGTGGAAAAATAGCACTGAGTAACCACAATTTTATTTATGAATTCTTCTGTTGTTGGACACCTACACTGGCTCTATTAACTTAGCTATTGTTAATGGTTTTCAAGTAAACATTGATGAGCAAGTATCTGATTTGTTGACTTGGGAGTCTTTTGGACAATGTGGAGAAGTAAGAGAGCTGGGTCATGTGGCAGATCTGTTTTTAGTTTTATGAAGACACTGATTTACATAGTGGCTGAACACAATTAAATTTCCAACACAGTACTTAAAGTGTCCCCCTCCCCCTTTATTTCCCTTTTTGAGACAGGGTCTCCCTCTAGCCCCAGCTGGTCTCAATCTCATAGAGAGCCACCTACCACTGCCTCCTAAGTTCTGGGTTTAAAGGCACATGCCTGGCTATAAATGTTCCATTTTTTTTCACATCTGGGCCAGCATTTGTTATTTGTTTTCTTGATGACTGATATTTGCCTGAAGTGAGATGGAATCTCAATGCATTTTTATTTGATATTGATATTGAATAAGTTTATTCAGGCAAGATATAATTCATCTTTCAAGAACTGTGTGTTTATTTCATTAATCCATTATTGACTGAATTGTCTGACATTTCTTTTTAAAACTATTTTATTTCTTATTTTACTTTTATGCTTATGAGTTTATATAAGTGGACCCATGTTTTACAATGCCTGCAGAGGTCAGTTGAGGGTGTCAGATCCCCTGGAACTGTAAGCTGCTAAGTGGGTGCTGGGAACTGAACCAGGCTACTCTGCAAGAGCAGCCAGTGATCTTTAAAGGCTGAACAATTTCTCTTGCTCCTACATTGTTTTATTTCTAACTCCTGAAGAGCAAAGAGAGCTTTTTGGGGTGCTTTAGTTCCTAGTGCCAGGAGCAGTGCACACAATATAAAAGTTTTAAAATGTATTTGCAGAAGAAATGAAACACAGATATAAGGAATCATGTTCAACAAGAGAGCAAAGTGTTTTACATTTTGTAGTTTATATAAAATTCAGTTACTACTGAGCTACTTAATATTGATCACTCTTTTTACCATTGATTTTAATCACAAGTGCATGAAGCAACAGGACTTTTGTTTGTTTGATGGGTTGGTTTGCATAGAGTATCAACTTTGGAATCAAGCTAAAAACTCTAGTTTCTCCCTTAAGCTCCAATGGAAGAAATAATTTCCAGGTAGAAATAATTTTATGAGAATGAGGTCTTCTTTTTAATTTCACTGTCAGGGGAAAGTCATTCTGTTAAGTTTTCTCATTACTAAGACCTACAACATTAGGTCAATAGCATTAAATATCCTTGTTTAAAATATCTTACATTTACCATAGAGATAAGAAAATGAAATGAAGAAATGAGAAAAGGAACCAGCAACCTCACTCCTACATAGGTGAACTGTCTTGTTTTATGCTTCTTACTCATTTTAAGCTCTCCATCTCCAAGGTCTTATGTCTGCCACCATAGGAACCCTAGCCTTCTTTATATCTATTCAACTAAGTATAAAAGTACAAAACAGGAATAGCTAAATGTGGAAATAAAAGACAGGCAAATTGTTGCTACTCAACAGTAAAAAAAATATATTTCAAATATAAAAAATATAATAATCTTTTAGGTTGGTAGCCTTGTAACATAACATTATTGCATACTGAGAATTACTGAAGCATGTGTGTAATGAAAAATACACTGCGTATCACACTTAGCAAAGAGCATTCCAGACAGTATATGCCTTTAAGGAAATTGTTCTAAATATGAATCAGCCTTTTATTTCAAAGGTTAGAATTATTGATTCTTAGTAATAATATTTGATACTGTGATGTCCAGAGATAGTGGAAGCACACAATAGCAAAGCTTTTGGTAAATACTTTTGTTTTCTTTCTTTGACTGCAGATTCACACAAAAGACTATAAATAAAAACAGAAAAAGATTGTCAACAACCATCAATGAACTGACAGAGAAAACCATAGGAAAAGAGAAGCAATGCTAAGACTATTAAAACTGACAAGGATTCACTAAAGAAATACCTGCGTCCAAGAAATGCAGGGCTCTCTATCTAATAATGCAGTGGCTGTAAGGGTCTTTCTGAAAATCAGAGAAAGAGGCTGGGGGAAAAGCAGAGAAAGGGATACATACTTTGGTTGCCTTCCAATGAACATTTCAAATAACAGTAAGTATCCTGGGATGCATGTGATCTACCACGGCAGTATATGTTAAAATGGAAAAAAAAAAAATCAGAAGTTATCATGAAGACTTTTATAATGAAATTCTGAGAAAAAGTTGTGTTTATATCTTCAGTAAAGAGTCTGTCTCTAGATGGCAGCCTATACTTGTAAATTCTTTGTTTAGATAAAATTAATAAATTCCTTTCTTGATAAGTATGAAGAAAGTGACTGTAAAATTACATTGTATTGATAAACTATGTGCTGTTTAAGCTCACTGAGAAGCTGGGTCTGGATGTCTGATTGCTCCCCCACCCCAATATTGACCCAATCATAACTGTCTAGAAGCATCTTTCAAAGCCCCTTGTCTGGGAATGGGCTGCTCAGCCTCCAACATTATGGTAGAGAGAAAAGCAAAACAGCCCAAGAGTAAAAATATTGTGCCCTTTGAAAATAGCTAAATGGTTAATTCTATCCAACAGAGATTACCATTGTTTATCCCATAATATAAAAAAAATGCCTTTTGTGGGAAAGAGAAGCTAGAAGTTCAGTCACGAAGAGAATGCACAGTTAGAAAATTTGGATGAATGCCTAGAGTTTCTGGCTCCCTCCCCCCCATTTAGTACCTAATAAACTCACTCAAAACAAAACAAAAATATGGCTATCATAGATCATTCTTCTGACCCTATAAAACAATAACAGATAAAATGCACAAAAAGGAAGAATCATGCATTAGCATATAATGTGTTTATCAGTTAACTAGTGTTTCAGGACTGCATAAAGGGCACTGTGTCTACATCAAAAATAGATAATTTATTAAAAGTGAGTAAATTTTAGGACTTGGTTAACTAGTGTTAGAGTAATCCAGGTCTGAAAGTAAGCACTGTCCTAAAGTTAGACAAAGATCTTCAAAGTATTCTTACCAAATGGTAAAACAATTATTAAAATAACCCCATCATCAATACTTAAGTTGTTCGCATAAGGATCGGAGAAACCATATTAAAAAAAGATTAATATACATTTTAAAATGTCTGTTTGCAACCTTATTCTCTACTGATAATATGACTTAAGACAGGCAGTTTCTAGTCTCTAACATACAGATTTATAAGAATGAACCTTCTAAAACTATGGGGGAAGTGGATAAAAATAGCTCAGTGTAGAGCACTAGGAAAACATGCTCCAGGATCTGGGTCCAACTTCTAGTATGGGAGAAAAGGACAGAAAACATACCTATATGCTAGGAATACAGTATGATGGTAGAACATTTGCCTTGTCATGAGTTTGGGCTCTAGCAAAGCAAAAAAGAAAAAGCATTTTAAAAGAAGCTATTTAAAAAATTGTATACTATGGTCTTTACTCCACACATGGTTCTGGGCATAGAGGTCTTGACATTGAGCTTTTCCGATTCCCAGGTACCAAGAATTTTCTACCATTTTTCTATTGCTCTTCAACAGTCAAAGTATATCTTCACCAGTGCCCTACAGAAAATGTAAAACACTGAACTGAACTTTTAGAAATAAAAATCAGAGTCAGGGAAGTTAAAAATAAAAAATAATTTAAAAAACCTTGTATACATGAGACCTGTGGGTAAAACGATAAGTATTTCTGTGAGAAAATGTCAACTAAAGAATTTTAGTCACATGGAACTGAAGAAAAAGATAAATGAGCACCAATAAACAATTACAGAGAAAACTATTACCATTCATAGCGTGGCTATTTGGAAAAGCAAAAGCTAAGAATGCTGAACTTTTCTTTCCAATATGAGGCAATGAGTATGAAACAAAGGTATGAGACAAAGAAATAGGTTTCAAGAGCCGGGCATGGTGGCACATGCCTTTAATCCCAGGGAGAGGCAGGTGCATATCTGTGAGACCCTGTTTCAAAAATGGGGGGGAGGGAGGGAGGGAGGAAGGATAGGAGGACCACTATGTTTCATTTCTATGGAGCAAGAAAACTACAAAAGAATTTGCTGTTACAGGGATCCACTAATTATCGAACAAACATTTGTACTTGTCAATTATATGTGAGCCCATATTTGGCTACATTTACAAAGAATTTAAATAATTAAGATGAATGATTTAAATATTTGAGATTAAGGTATTTGTTAGTTTCTCTACACACTGAAAATTACCAAGTCTGTTCCTTCAACCTGTACTTGAAATTAGTATCAATAAAAGTTCAATGAAGTAACGTAAAGTGGGCTTGTCTAAAAAGTTTCTCTCGTAATTTTAAAGACTTTCATAATATATTTCTCTATGGTATCTTTTTCTATTTTGTAAACTTCTATGTATATGATTAATGATATTAAAAACATTAATTGGCTGGGCTTAGTATTTATTCTCCTTAATACTGTTAACAAAGCGGATTTCCTATTTTAGAACAGTTTTAGTCTAAAAATGTTACAAAGATAGTAAAGAGTTCTCACATACACCGACACATAGTTGTCTTGTGATATTTCTATCTTTATCAAGGGCTATTGTTTTTAATATCACTATTAAATGTTAACATTATAATAAAAATATATTATATTTCCTTACATTTGCCTGCTATTTTTCTGTTGATGAACCCATGCAGAATAGTGAAAGTTAGTACATCAAATCTAAATACCTTACCCATAATGTAATACCTTCTGAAACTTTTAAAAATTCAACAATTTTTATTTTATTTTTATTTTATGTATATGAGCATATTGCCTGCAGGTATGTGAGTGCACCAGTGTCGTGCAGTGCCACGGAGGTCAGAAGACGTCTTCAGATTCCCCTGGAACTGGAGTTAAGGATGATCCGTAGCTGCCATGTGGGTGCTAGGAGTCGAACTCTGGTCCTCTGCAAGAATAGTCAGTGCTCTTAACCACTGAGTCATCCCAGCCCCGAAAATTCAACAATTTTTAAGTGAACAATACAAAATTGCTATCTATTATAGGTACAATGTTGTACAGTACATGTTAGAAAATATTCATGTTGCATTTCTCACTTTGTATGTATTGATTAACAAGGTCCATTTCCTCAACCCTGTCCCTTATAATCAACATTCTACTCTATGCTTCTATTACTTATATAATTAGTGTCATGTAGTATTTGTCCACATATGAATAGCTTACTTCATTTAGGGTAGTATCTTCCAGTTTCATTCAATGTCATATATTACAGGACTTCCTTCTTTTTTTAAGGCAGAAACCTTCAAGTGTATGTATATACCATGTTTTATTTACCTACTTATCCTTCCACAGATATTTCTTTCCATGTTATGAATAATGATGCAATAAAGAGGGGATGCAGATATCTCTTCCAAGATACTGATTTCATTACCTTCAAATATATTTCTAAGTGGGATTTCCAGATCATGTGGTAGATCTATTTGTAACTGAGGAATATCTATTCTGTTTTCCACAGGTGCTGCACCATTTGCTGTTCCCACAAACACTATCAAGAGGTTTCAATTTTTCTATAGAATTACTAATATTTGTTGCCTTATAGTTTATTGAAAAGGAGATTATAATAGAAACAAGATTAACAGCTCATGTGGTTTTGATTTGCATTTCCCTGAAAATTAATGAGTTACCATTTTAATGTTCCCAAAAAAGACATTTACATATTTTCATTATAGAAATGCTTTTTCAGCCAGACACAAGCCTTTAATGCTGGCACTTGGCAGGCAGAGGCAGGGGATCTCTGCGAGTTCAAGACCAGGTCTACATAGTGAGTTCCAGGCCAGGTGAGGCTACAGGGAGACCCTGTCTCAACAAGACCAACGACAAAATAAGTAGTTTTTCAAGTCTAGTATCTATTTTGAAATCAAATAGATATATTTCTGAAACTGAGATAAAGATGTTTCATTTTGGAATTATTCCCCTGAATTATACACACTTTGCAAATCTTTTTTCCTTTTTACCTTGTTGCCTTTTCAGCTGTTGATTGTTTTCTTTACTGATTTCTAAGAACCTTAGGAAAGGTGGTTTGAAAGTTTCTAGCCAGTGTTGACCTTGAACTCCCGGTACTTTAGTTTCCACTGTTAAGTGTTGCCTGGCTTAAAAAATCACTATAGACTAATTTTATAAGCAAGAGGGCGCAGGACCCATGTACGTAATTCCAATGCTTAAGAGGTAGGGACAGAAGGCATTCAAAAAAAAACCCTCAGCTATACAGCAAATTAAAGGTCAGGCTAGGCTATATAAGCTCAAGCCTAAACAAAAAAAATAGATGTGTGTGTGTGTGTGTGTGTGTGTGTGTGTGTGTACTGATTTTAAAAATGAAACTTGTGATATTACTCAAGTAAATCTTTGTTCCTGAAATGCTAAACAAGAACTATAAGAGAATTCATTCAGTAAATCATCTAAAAACCTTATAGAGTGAGAATTACAAGGATACAATAGTTAAAAGAAGAAATTTCAAATGTGAGTTTTCTACTAGAAAACTTACATAAAAAAAGAAGGTTAATCAAAGTTAAATACTAAGGTAAAAGATAAAGAAGTAAATCTGCCACTTGGTACCGTTAAAGGGTACAATAGCTAAATCTCTCCTGAAAACAAGTGTGTTTTTAATACTACCTAAAAGGAGATAAACATATCGGAGAAGTTTAATAAAAAACTGGTCTCAAATCTGGAGTGGTGGCACACATCTCTAATCCCAGTATTCAGGAGGCATCATCTCTGTAAGATAAGGCCAGCCATACCTACAGGGAGATGCTATCACAAAAAGACCAAAAAACAAAAACAAACAAAAGAAACAAATTTATCCACAAATACTCTAAGATCCTATCTTCTCATTAAAAAACTATAGCTTAATTACAAACAGTCCTAGCTTGATACTTTCTTTGACCACATGAAAGGTCATTGCAAAATCTCTTCTTAAAGAAAGTTATCTTAGAATAGGTTACAAATAAATTGGAAAGTAGTAACTTGGAAATAAAAGGAAAAAAAAAATGAACAGGCAAAAGGACCAGAGAAACACGCTCCCAAAGACTTTAGAATTTTCAGAAACAAGAGTGTAAAAGACAAAAGATTGAAACCTGTGGAATGGTGTTTCTCTGTAAAGGAATCTAGTGGCTGTAATTTATAGAACTGCACAACATAGTAACTGAAATAAGAGCATTGAGGAGACTGACACACGTGAAAAGAGAATAAGGAAACAAAGTCAAAGGGGAGAACATTCAGAAAGCAATAAATTTAAAAGGTGAAAAATTACCTAGAATAGTATAAAGTTCCTGAAGAACAGAAATAAGATGGAAAGAAACATTTTAAAAACCTAAAACCTAAGAAAAAGCAGTGAGAAGGGCGAGGTAGAGTATAACTTAAGTCTCAGCACTCAGGAGACAAGAGGCAGAAAGAAGCAGGCAGATCTCTGTGAGATGGCGGGTCTACAGAGCAATTTCCAGGCCTGCTGGGGATATAGGCACACTGTCTCAAACACACACACACACACACACACACACACACACACACACGCCCCTCTCTATAAAAAAACAACATACAGCCAGGCGTGGTGGCATACGCCTTTAATCCCAACACTTGGGAGGCAGAGGCAGGCAGATCTCTATGAATTCAAGGCTGGCCTGGTCTATATAGCAAGTTCTAGGACAGCTGGGGCAACAGGGAGACACTGTATCAAAATAAGACCAAAAAAATAAATAAATAAACAAACATAAAAAAAACAGAAAAAGAAAAAGGATTATATTTGGGCCAGAAACATGACTCAGTGGGTAAAGCAATCAACAACAAGCCTGACAACTAGAGTTCAATCTCCAGGACTCATCTGGTGGAAGCCCATAACCACAACTTATCCTCTACCTGCACATACATGTGCATGTGTACATGCATAGAGACACAAAAACACATGCAAAAATATGTGCTAAAAATATGTTCTAAGTAAAAATGAGAATACAAGAAATGAAGAGAAAAATCTTGAAAAGATTAATTATTGATAACATAAAAATGATTATTCCTGATTATCTATAAAATAAAGTCTACCCAGTGTGGTGGCACATGCCTTTAATCCCAGCACTTGGAGGCAAAGTCAGGCAGATCTC
This sequence comes from Nannospalax galili, assembly GCF_000622305.1. Classification (NCBI taxonomy): domain Eukaryota; kingdom Metazoa; phylum Chordata; class Mammalia; order Rodentia; family Spalacidae; genus Nannospalax; species Nannospalax galili. The sequence continues at coordinate 1,214,225 of NW_008345581.1, forward strand.
CATGAGTTCAGGGCCAGCGTAGTCTATATCTGAGTTCCAAGCAAGTTGGGGCCACAGGGAAATACTGTCTCACAAAAAAAAAAAAAAAAGACGTTGATGCTGAATCAAAGTAACTTCAGATCTTAAATTATATATCTCTCAGGTCCTGCACTCATATCCCTTTGCTTCCTGGGCTGCACAACCTCTGGGACACCGGTGCCAGCACCTTTCCTGGTCCCCAGGGGCACTCTAGACCAGGTCCCGCCCTCATATCCCTTTGCATCCTGGGCTGCACAGACTCCTGTGTCCTGGTACCAGCATCTTCCCAGGGTAAGCCCAGGGCATTCCCCAGCCTGTTTCACCCTCCCAGCTCCCCTCGCCGGGTCTCTCCTCCTAGGCTGGGCACAGGCCCATTTCTTCTCTGGGCACCCCAGACACTAACCTCTCAAACCAGAGCCAACACTGCTTCCTGATCCTTTGCATCAGGACCAACCCATTTCCTCCCTGCAGCCCCCAGGAAACCACTAGGCCTGGTTCCACCCTCACCTCCCTTTACTACTATGGGTAGCACAGCCACCAGCTTCCTAAGAAAAGCATCTGTCCTGGGCCCTTCTCCCAGGGGCCAGCCCAGCCCCCAAATTCTTGAGGGCAGCATCTATCCTGGAGGGACCTATACCTTAGGAGAAAGCCTGATATCATCTGAGCCTCATCTCACTTGGGCCTCTGTGGGCACTCCTAACAAAGCAATTGGGCCACTCCATTATAAAATCAAAAGAGAGAACCTGAAGCCTAGACCAACCAACTTTTCATGCCCAACAAGTAAATCACAAAGTTTACAAAAACCACATAAAGTTTACAAAAAGAAGCAGATCTAAACTCAACAAAGGAAGGCTTGAGTCTCACACAAAAATCAGAAACTACGAAGGAAATTCACATATCAAAGTCACAAATAATAACCAATAACATGAAAAATGAAAATAATACATCTCCACCAACTACCAAAACTACTCTAGAGGAGTACAATGAGAACTCCCTACAGATAACACAGGTATGGAACTCAAAAGAACAATTATAAACATGATAAAAGAATTCAGTGAATTTAAAGAACACACAAAAAAATCAAAGAACTGAAGGAAGATAGGGATAAACTTCTGAATGAATTCAGAAAAGAGAAATATTGAAGAATATTCAGGCTGAAATGAAGAAGGAACTGAAACACTCAGTAAGCCAATTAGAAACAATGGGAGAAAGCCTCATGAATAGGATGAATGAAATGGAAAACACAGTATCTCTCGCATTGAAAACCAGAGGGAACCAAATTATTCCTACAACCTACTGACAAATTATACATAGCAGATCAAGAAATATATGTCTAGGTAAGGTTCATCTGAGAACAACTGGTCTTTGCCCAAGATTTATCTACATGACATACAGTAATTAAAAATACCAGACTGGTGGAACTAACCTTCTTGGGTATTTAACAGACATACTTTGAGGTCTATAATAATTTGGCCAGAGGGACATAAAGGACACTTTTTGCTCCTAGCCCTCCTAGGTCAGCTAGTTCCAGGGCACCATGAGCATCTCTCAAAATGTCATAATGGTGCTGGTTCACTTGTCCTCTTGATTAAGGAGGCTGAGGAGACCCCACCAGATGGACTTGAACCAGTGTGCAGTCTATAAAGAGGAGGGTCAAGACAGAGGAATCATTTCCTCCATGCTTCCAAGCAAAGCCAACCATGGTTGAGCAGGACCTTTGGCTTATCTTCATATAGGTGGAATTGATGAAAAGGTAGGAGCCAGGAGCTCCTCCCGAGCCCATGTGACCCCTGAGGAACAGATCCTCAAACGACCTTAAGAATAAAAATAAATTAGTTTATCTGGTCCAACTTTATAGTCTTAAACACCCAAAAGGAAAGTATAACCAAAGATTAAAGGGGCCAATATAATTTCATAAGAGTCCATATGTATAGCTAAAGGCTACATAACAAGCAACAATGCCAGAAAAGCGATACCTTCTTTGCAATCTCCAGATGGTCAAGTAGTGGGGAATGGCTGGGGTTGCCAACAACACAGCAGACAGTAGCAGGGATATCAGAGTATAATGGGTCTACTGGGTGAGGGAGACTATGGGAGGGTGCTATCTGGGAAGTGGGTGTAAAAATAAATA
>NW_008345581.1:1216710-1221021 GCF_000622305.1 Nannospalax galili
ATATATTCATGCTCAGGTGCCAAGGAGCTCAGAAAGTAACCGAATGTGACTAGTAATAATCAGATATATAGAGATTAGAAACACAGGTGCAAACATCTGCATGTTAATTGCATTAAAAATGAATTTTTTCTGTATGAAACTGTATATTTTAATAAGGAAATGGAGATTTTTTAAAAAAGGTTAAAACCTCATTTAATTTTATATCTTATAGGATTTATACTGAGTACAATACTGTATAACTGTATTAATTCAACTGTAAACCTAAAAATTTACAGCCAGTTTTGAAAGAGATACATCTTAGCTCTGGAAACTGTTATCGAACATGCCAATGCTGCTGTAATGAAATGCTTCTAATTATGTGGTTATTAAATAATTTAAAAAATTATGTATCTGGTCAAAATGTATTTTAAGAAATAAAAGGAAAAGAAAATTTCAGATTAAGTCCTACAGAATCTATCAATAGAATGGCTAAAGAATTTCTAAATGTTGTATGTAATCGTAGAACTGATCTCAGATTTGTAAGACATGAAGAAAAGAATATACCAATCTCCTACATAACATTATGCCAACAGTTAACAATTAGGCAATATATAATCTGGTATGATGGTAGAATTCATGTTAAATAAAATAATAAGGGAATAACAACATTTAAGTAAAGCTAAATAAACACTGACCTTTTAATTGTAATAATGACAACTGTGGGGGAAACCAAGTAGATTTAAATTACAACATATGGAGGAAGGAAATGGAATTATAGTGTTTAAGGACATCTACATTTTAAGAAAAGAATAAGGACAGGTATTGATTATCCTTAGATTTCCTGAGAATGAGTTTTATTATCTTTAGAGTAATAGCTTAAAAAAAAAAGGAGGAAAAAATATGAATACTTTAGTATTCAAAGAATCTAAAACTAAGAGTAAAGCACATAGATAGAGCCAGAGAGAAAAAGAACAAGCACTAGTTCAATATAAAACAAAATATAGTGATAACATTGTTTAAAAAAAAACAAAACAAAAAAAACAGGCAAAATTGAAGAACAAGACCCTGCTTCCAAATCTCAGTTCATACAAACACAAGACAAACATTTTTCAGTCTAAATAACAAAGTATAACTCAAATTGCAAGAGCATCTGTGCTGAATAGCTTTAATGTCAACTGGACACGGGGTTGAGGGAGCCTCAATTGGGGAATTGCCTCCATTGTACTGGCTTGTAGCCATGTTGCCAGGGCACCTTGATTGTTGAGTGATGAAGGGGGGTCCAGCCCTCTGTTGGTGGTGCAACCCCTGGGCTTGTGGGCCTCTGTTGCATAAGAAAGGAGGCTGAGAATGGGGGGACCAAGCCAGTAATCACTGTTTTTCCACGGTCTGGGCTCCAGCTCCTGCCTCAAGGTTCCTACCTCTGATGAACTGTGACCAGGGAGATGTAACCTGAATAAACGCTTTCCTCCTCAAATTGGTATTGGTCAGATTATTATTATTATTATTTTGTCTTTTTGAGACAGGGTCTCCCTGTAGCCTCATCTGTTCTGGAACTCACTATGTAGACCAGGCTGGCCTTGAACGCACAGAAATCCCCCTGCCTCGGCCTCCTGCGCACTGAGATTAAAGGCATGAGCCACCACGCCTGGCTTGGTCAGACAATTTTGTCACAGCAATGGAGAAACAAACCAGGACAGCATCTAAATGATTTTTTTAAAAATTGCAACACCTCAGTCCTATAATCCCACAGATGTTGACGAAGAAACAAAATGACACGTGAGGTACAGTGAATACATAATATAGTCCAACTGAACTAACGAGTTCCAAATAAAGTAAAGAACGTTCTCTCAAAACATAAGGTAGAGATGATTGAAGGGACACACATACTTGCACATACATGTAAATACCCTCCAAATACAACACTGCATAACAATGGACATACAACACCTAAAAAATATGTAATACACATAAGCATAAAGAGCATGTGATGCCGGGCATGTGAGCACATGCCTTTAATGCCAGCACTTGGGAGGCAGACATAAGGGGGATCTCTGTGAGTTCAAGGTAAGTCTGGTCCACATAGTGAGTTTCAGGCTATCTGGGGCTACAAGGAAAAACCACATCAAAAAGACCAAAAAATAAAAAAATACAATAAAAACAAAAGAGCACATGAAACTTTTGTAAATTTCATCATAAACCTTAAACAACTCTACAGAAAGTAACTCAAAATATACAGACCATTTTCTGTGTATTGGCAGGAATTCCTCTGGATTCCTACCAAAATTATGTGAACAAAAAGTTAACAAAAGTTAACAGAAAACTTTGTGTTTGGAAATGAAGAAATGTGATTCTAAACAGACATGGTGATGAAAAATTGTACTCAAGAGATGGCTTAGCAATTAAGAACAAAGGTTGTTCTTGCAAAGGTCCTGGGTCCGAATCCCAGCATCCAAATGGCAGCTAAAAACTGTAATTCCAGTTCCAGGGGATTCAAACGCCTCTTTTGTCCTCCACGGGCATGGCATGACATGGGTGCACTTACCTACATGCAGGCAATACACTCATACACATAAAAAAGAAAAATAATTAAAAAAAAGAAAAATTGTACACGGTTACAAGTCTGTACAAGGAGGATCCTAACTCAAGGCCAACTTGAACTACCTAGGGAGAACCTGTACAAAAATAAAAGAAGGATGGGGCTGGAGAGATGGCTCAGTGGTTAAGAACACTGACTGTTCATGTAGAAGACCCAGGTCAGAATCTAAGCACCCACATGGCAACTAACAACTGTTCACAACTCCAGTTACAGGGGATCCAACAGCCTCTTACCTCAGCCTCTCCTCTGTGGGCACTGCAGGACATGGGTGGACTTACATGCAGGCATAACACTCATACACATAAAATAAAATATTTTAAAAAATTTATTGAATGAGACCTCCCTCTGCTTCCCTGGGCCTGCATGATTGTCAGGCCTCCTTCCGGGGTATATCTATGGCGCCCTCCCCTCCTTGACTCCCCCTAGCCTTCATTCTCCCATCTCCCCTGCCCTTCTCTCCTCCTAGCCTGGGATCTGTCCCTTTCCTTGTCTTAGCTCCCCAGACACGTGGAAACCGCAACTGCTGCCTGATCCTTGCATCCAGAACAACCCAGTCCCCAGGAGCCCTCTGGGCCTGGCCCTGCCCTCACTTCCCTCTGTTTCCCTGGGCCTGCACAACCTACAGACCTCTCTCCAGGCCTCTCTCCGGGGTAAGTTGACTGCGCCCTCCACGCCTTTACTGCCCCAGCCTCATTCACCCTCCCATCTCCCCTGCCCATCTCTCCTCCTAGCCTGAGACCTGTCCCATTCCTTGTCTTGGCGCCCCAGACACCGGGAACCACCACGGCTTCCTGATCGTTTGCATCCAGACCAAGCCAGTTCCTTCTTGCATGCCCAGGAACACTCTGGGCCTGCCCCTGCCCTCACCTCCCTCAGCTTCCCTTGGTCACACAACCCGCCACCCTCTTTCCTGGATGCTGGGGCAGACCTTTCCTCTTCCTGATCCTTTGTACAAACAAAAACCCAGTTCCTCAGTGCAGTCCCAGGAGCCCTTGGGGACTCTTCCCACCCCCATCTGCCTTTGCATCTCTGGGTGGCAGGGCCACCAGCTACCCTAGATCAGCAACTTTATAGGGCCCTGCTCCCAGGCAAGTCCAAACACCAAATGCCTGAGGCCAAAAATCTTTCGAGGAGGGATCCAGACCTGAGGGGAATAACTGAGAGCACCTGATCCTCATCTGACTTGGGACTCTGTGGAACTCCTGAAGAGAAAAGCAATCTAGCCACTCCAACATAAAATCAAAAGAGAAAACCGGAAGCTTAGAGGAACGAGGTTTATGTGCCCAAAAAGAAAACCACAGACAACTAAAGTTTACAAAAAGAAGCACACATAAACTTGAAGGCCTGAGTCGCACACAAGAATCATAAAATAGAAACGAAATTCAAATGTCAAAATCAAACAGAGAAAAAATAATAACATGAAAAACGAAAATAACATATCCCCACCAAATACCAACAGTCCTCTAGAGGAGTACAATGAGAACACTCTAGAGAAAAGAAGGACATGGAACTCAAAAGAACAATTATAGATATGATAAAAGAATTCAATGAATTTAAAGAACACACAAAGAAATCAAAGAACTGAAGGAAGATATGGATAAACTTCTGAATGAATTCAGAAGACCTAGAAATATGAAAGACTACTCAAGCTGAAATGAAGAAGGAAGTGCAACGCTCAGTAAGCGAATTAGAAATGACAGGAAAAAGCCTCACCAATAGGATGAATGAAATGGAAA
>NW_008345581.1:1221169-1232621 GCF_000622305.1 Nannospalax galili
CTGAAGAATCCCAAGATAATGGCATGGACCAGATCTTCAACAGAATCATGGAAGAAAATTTCCCAAAATTAAAGAAATACATGCCCATACAAATACAAGAAACATAAAGAACACCAAACAGACAGGACCAGAAAAGAAACTCTCCACGGCACATCACAGTAAAAAAACCACATGTACAAAGCAAAGAGACAATACTGAAAGCTGCAAAAGAGAAACAACAAGTCACATATAAAGGAAAACCCATTAGGATTACAGCTGACTTTTAAGTGCAAACTATGAAAGCCAGAATCCTGGACCAAAGTATTCCCAGTTTTAAATGACCACAGATGCCAACCCAGATTACTATACCCAGCCAAAATGTCTATTATAGTTGAAGGGGAAAGAAAAATCTTCCATGACATAAATAGGCTGAAGGAATTATACAAGGAACCTAGGGGATAAAGAGAAAGAAGGAGCTCAAGAAAGGTGGGACCATAGGAGAAGGGTATTAGTAAGGGAGAAATGGAAAAAACAGGGCACCTTAAATGAGGAAACCATGGTGGAATGGTTAAACAATGTGAGAGATACACAATACCTAGCTAGTTTTAGAAAACCAGAGGGAACCATTTTAGCTCAACAATCTACTGACAAATTAAACATACAACCAAATAAAAGAATGTAATATATGGCTTGGCAAGGTTTATCTGATAGTGTTTGGTCTTTGCCCAAGCTCTATCTTCATGGCATATAGTAATTAAAAGTACCAGACTAGTAGAACTAACTTTCTTGGATGTTTAACAGCCATACTTTGAGGCTTATAATAATTTGGTAAGAGGGACACAAAGGACACTTTTTGCTCCTTGCCATCCTAGGTCGACTAAGTTCCAGGAGACTATGAGCACCTCTTAAAATGTCCTGTAACTGTGGTGAGTCACCTGTCCTCTTGAGCAAGGAAGCAGTGGAGATCCCACCAGATGGACCTGAACCAGTGTCCAGTCTAAAAGATGAGGGTCAACACAGAGGAATCATTACCTCCATGCTTCCAAGCAAAGCCAGCCACAGTCAAGCAGGACCTTTGACTTATCTTCACATAGAAGGAACTCATAAAAGAACGGAGCAGGGGCTCCTCCCAAGCCCAAGTGACCCCTGAGGAACAGATCCTCAAATGACCTTAAGAGTAAAAATAAATGGTTTTATCTGGGCCAACTGTAGGGTTGTAAGTACCCAAAAGGAAAGTATAACCAAATATTAAAGGGGTCAATATAATTTTTAAGAGTCCATATGTATAGCTAAAGGCTACATAACAAGAAACAATGCCAGACAAGAGATACCTTCCTCTGAGATATTGGCCAAGGTAGCAAAAGAGACTCCCAGACAGTAACCCAGCATAGAACTGGGAAAATGAACAGCAGACCCCAATCTCATCTAAAAGAATATTAACAACTGAATGGTGTTGGATGAGGAACAGCTGGTGTTTCTAAAACAAGGCTCTCTAGGTAGGCTGACTAGATTCAGCAGATGGACAAGTACTGGACAATGGCTGTGGGTGTCGACAGCACAGTGCATAGTAACAGGGATGACAAAGTATATGGGCTCCAGTATTTGGGAGGGGGGAGGCTATGGGAGGGTGCCATTTGGGAAGTGGGTATGTAAGATTGTGTGCGACATTCTATATGATATACACACAGAAAAATTTACATCATGTAAATAGTAGAGGTGATAAACATTACCAGTGAAATCTACCTGATGACTTTATATCCATACTCAGGTACTAAGGATCTGAGTGTAACCGACTGTGACTAGTAATCATCAGATACATTGAGATTAAAGACACGTGTGCAAACATCTAAGCGCTACTAGGGCTAAAAATGTAGGAAACAGCGTATGGTGGCATACACCTTTAATCTCGGCACTCGCGAGGCAGAGGCAGGTGGATCTCTGTGAGTTCAAGGCCAGTATGGTCTACATAGTGAGTTCCAGGACAGCTGGGGCTACAGGGAGACCCTGTCTCAAAGCCTCCCAAGTGCTGGGATAAAAGGTGTGTGCCACCATGCCCGGCAAAATAGTTTTTAAAATGCCAGTTTAATTGGAGAAAAAGTAAGCAATTATTCTAGTTTTAAAAGAATAAGGGGGGCATGGGAGGGTGTCACTTGGGATGCGGGGATATAGATGAATAAGATTCATTTGGGATGTTGTGTATGAAATACACACACAAAATAATAAGTAAAAAATGAGTTATAGTTGAGGAAGAAGCATAAAAATTTGCTCCTTAATAATTAGTAGATGTGAAAAATATTACCATTGAAATCTACACAATGACTTTATATCCATGCTCAGATGCCAAAGATCTCAGAAAGTAACTGACTGTGACTAGTAATAATCAGATATAGAGATTAGAAACACATGTGCAAACATCTTAGCATTGCAATAAAAATGAATTTTTCTAAACTAGCTAGGCATTGTTCTTGATACATACTAGATCAAGAAATATATGTCTAGGTAAGGTTAATCTACAATGACTTTATATCCATGCTCAGATGCCAAAGATCTCAGAAAGTAACTGACTGTGACTAGTAATAATCAGATATAGAGATTAGAAACACATGTGCAAACATCTTAGCATTGCAATAAAAATGAATTTTTCTAAACTAGCTAGGCATTGTTCTTGATACATACTAGATCAAGAAATATATGTCTAGGTAAGGTTAATCTGAGAATAATTGGTCTTTGCCCACGATTTATCTACATGACACACAGTAATTAAACATACCAGACTGGTGGAACTATCCTTCTTGGATGTTTAACAGAAATACTTTGAGTCCTATACTAATTTGGTCAGAGGGACATAAATGACACTAGGTCGACTAGTTCCAGGGAACTATGTGCATCTCTCAAAATGTCCTGTAATTGTGGTGGGTCACCTATCCTCTTGATCAAGGAGGCTGAGAAGACCCCACGAGGTGGACTTGAACCAGTGTCCAGTCTACAAAGAAGAGGGTCAACACAGAGGAATCATTTCCTCCATGCTTCCAAGCAAAGCCTGCCATGGTCGAGTAGGACCTTTGACTTATCTTCACATAGGTGGAACTAGTAAAAGGAGCCAGGGGCTCCTCTTAAACCTATGTGACCCCTAAGGAACAGATCCTCAAACGACCTTTGAACACCCACAAGGAAAGTATAATCAAAGATTAAATGGGCCAATATAATTTTTTAAGAGTCCATATGTATAGCTAAAGGCTACATAGCAAGCAACAATGCCAGATAGGAGATATCTTCTTTTGAGTTGTTGGCCAGGGTGGCCAAAGGGACTCCAGGATAGCAACCCAGCATAGAGCTTGGAAAATGAACAGCAGACTCCAATCATATCTAAAGGAATATTGACAACCGATTGCTGCAAATGAGGAACAGCTGACCTTCCTAAAACAGAGACCTCTAGTCCAGGCTGATTAGATTCACCAGATGGACAAGTGGTGGGGAATGGCTGGGGGTGCTGGCACACAGCAGACAGTAGCAGGGATATCAGAGTATAAGGGCTCTAGTGGAAGGAAGGAGGCTAGTCCCACCTGGGAAGTGGGTGTATAGATGAATAAGATGACTTGGGATGTTCTGTGTCATACACACACATACACACACACAAACACACACACACACACACAAATCAACAAATTTTTTTAAATGTATTATATTTGAGGAGGAAGCATGGAAATTTACATCATGTTAATTAGTAGAGTTGATAACCATTACAATTGAAATCTATCCAATGACTTTATAATGTACACAGGTGCCAAGGATCCAAGTGCAACCGATTATGACTAGTAATAATCAGATACATACAGATTAGAGATTTATGCGCCAACATCTATGTGTTAGTAGCAAAAACAATGAGTCTTTTTGCAAGGAACAATATATTCTAAAATGAAATGGAGATCTTTTTCAAAGGTTAAAAATTCATTCAATTTTATGTCTTACAGGGCTTATATTGTGTTCAATATTGTATAACTGTATTAATGCAACTGTGAACTTAGAAACTTACAGCCACTTTTGAAAGAGATGTACTCTTGTTCTGGAGTGCTACTGAACATGGTAAAGTTGTAATGAAATGGTTCTTCTAATCATGTAGTTATTAAAAATTTTTGAAAAAAAATGATTGAATGAATTAATTAAACAATTCCAAAGCTCAGATGCAGACATACACGTAAAATAAAAATAAATCAAAAAAGTACCTAAAATGTTTATAGTAGAATTATTTATATTGTCTGAAACATGGAAACAATCTATTTTCCTTCTAGACTAGGAAATATAAATAAACTTGCATTTATGGATACATTAAAGTAGTTGTCAACATAAAGAAAATATGCCTTCCAAGCACAACTGTCAAACTCTGCATGTATTTTCAATTATCACAACTGAGAGAGGGGAGTGAGGATGCTGGTACTAACAGTACTAACAAGTAGTGGGCAAAGATGCTGTAACAGGGCATAGAGGTAAGTGCCTATAATCCCAGTATCTGGGAGACAGATCACAGAAAGATCACAGGATCAAGAACAGTTTGAGCTACCATATAGAGGATCCATCTCAAAAACAACAAAGAAACATGTTAAATGTCTGACAATACATAGGAAATCCCACAGAAAAAAAGAAATGTCTTGATTACATGAATGAAAATAAACACAGTATAGACTATATTGATGAAATTGATAAAGAGAGTAATTTGGCAGAAGGAATAAAAGAGTACATCCAGTTAATCACCTAAAGAAAATAAACAAAAAAAAAATTTAAACTTAAGATCCACCGATGTCAAAGTTGTAAAGAAAAAACTATCTAAGCTCAAGCTATCACTTTTCTCTCTAAAGTATGGAGATGTTTGTGATATAGATCACATAATGCAATGAAGGCACTACTGAAGTCCTAGCAGAATTCTTTTTCGTTGATGAGTACAAAACTATGGAATTCATAACAGAAATTTTATTTCACTTATCATTGATGTGTACACATTTTAACTAGTCTTTCATGTATATAAAATGTCACAATTAACAAAGATTTAAGTGGATGGATGATGGGATGGATTAGCAGATAAAGGTCACCCACCAAAACAAAGCCTAATGACCTGAGTTTGATCCCCAGCAGACATGATGGGTCTTCAAATCTTCATATGACCACTATGACATGTGCACACATAAGTGCACATGCAAACACACAAATACATATACATGTGATTTTATTAAAAAATTAAAAGAATGCAATAAAAATAAATTTTGCACAGAAAAGGAGACAAGAATTCATTAAGATGTTAGATCCTAAAGAAAATTGTTTTTAGTACATACTAGATGCATAAATTAAGACCTGTTAGTGCCTTCCCTCGATTCAGAGACAATGATATCAGGAAAGTAGTTTATTTAAGATGAGGGTCTTTAAACAATGGTGGCACAGTAGGAACAACATACAAAGAATAAAAAGCAAACAACCAAACATGACTTATGTACTAACTCTGCACTGTAAGTAACTAAAGCCAAATTTGGCTCCTTGGGAGAATCTGGTAGTCAGAACAAGTGAGGAAATTCAAAATTATCCCACCAAGGGGTAAAGGATTTACAATATCTACACAATAACTCCCATTAGTTACAGGCTAACGTCTTAGTGACCAAACTACATAGAGAGTAAGGAGCTTCAGAATATTTATGCAAACTCATATGGGCATTGTTTTAAATACTCAAGATGAAAACAAATCAATATATGGTATTTACCAAGTATCACAAGAATTATTACTTAACATAAATTCATATTTTCAACATTTCAATTTTTCAACGTACTCCAAGAAAACCAATACAGGAGAGGAAATGAGGTGATTCCAAAAGTTGAGGAAGTGAACAATGTTTAACATGTGTACAAAAACATTACAAAGTAACCGTGGGTAACAAAGGTTAGAATGCAATTGTCTCACGTCATTTTTTCTAAACGTAATATTAAGTTGTTGGGACATAAAAATATTCGATATAATCATGTCATAAAAGGAACGGAAGTCACTTTTTTTGCCTAGAGGTGCCATGAAAAGTATTACTGAAACACATAAAAAAGAGAAGTTCAGGAAATATCTACTAAGACCTCCTAGATAAGGTTAATTATCTGGCTGGCAATCCTGTATTCCAAGAAAGCCCTCTGGCAATTAGAAATCCTCAGTTATAAGCACTGCAAATATATATATATATCACCTATTATAGTCAACTAAGAAAGGTTCTTTCTAAATCTCAAGCACATTATTTACTGACTAAAAAACACATTTGTCAATGAAAACTATCAATAACTCCTACTTTTCTGAAATTAGTTATATGCTGATATAAATTAAACTATATATATGTATGTATAAATATGGTAAATTTAACAATTATATGATGAAAATATATATTATTTTCATGAATATACATTATAATTCTGTAAGTCTTCAGAACTTCCAAATTTATCCACATAATCATTTATGAAGTATTATGAATATGGAAGACTTTATCAATTGTGTTTAAACTATCTTTTCCTTTGGCATCACTGATACTGAATATATAATACATTTTAACTAAGAGAAAACAGAATATTTTCACTCTAGGTTGTTCAAATGAAGAGACTATAGATGTATAGTAAGAGACAGAGGGAATTTAGGGGTGTAAATAGAATCAAAACTAGCTAAAATTCAGAACAGCAATACTGTACACTAGTGGTTAAGAATCAAGAAAATAGTAACAGTAGAGTCAATACTATTCACTCATGGTAAAATATTCCAGCTTATCAATATCGGTGGGAGTTCCCCTTCTCGTCAGAAATTAAAAGACTGAGGGTAAAGTCCTGTGATATTTTTCCTCACTACACACGATCTCTGCCCATTTCAAGACAATTTTTCTTAATGTTTTTATTTTATGTGTATGAGTGTACTTCTTGCATGCATGTAAGTGCACCTGTGTCACTAATGTCTGTGGAGGTTAAAAGAGGGCATTGGATCCCCTAGATCTGGAGTTAAGGATGGTTGTTAGCTGCCATGTGTGTTGGGGATTGAACCATGGTCCTCTGCAAGAGCAGCCAGTGCTCATAAGTGATGAGCCATCTCTACAGCTCCTGAAGCCAATTGGTTAATATTTATCCTTGATATTACACAGGTTTATGGGAAAACAAGATTGATAAAATATTAACTAGCACTTTGGATACTAGCAACAAGGAATCCATATAAAATGTAAATCAACATATATTAAGAGATTTGGGGCCACTGCAATTTTTAAAATTCCAATTTGTCTCTTGATCTTCTCTATGCACTACATAAAAGTCTCAGTTCTTTATATCCATGCTCAGATGCCAAGGAGCTCAGAAAGTAACCAACTGTGACTAGTAATAATCAGATATATAGAGATTAGAAACACATGCACATCTTAGTGTCAACTGTATTAAAAATGAATTTTTCTGTATGAAATTGTGTATTTTAATAATGAAATGGAGATCTTTTTAAAAGTTTAAGGTGCATCTTAGCTTTGGAAATTGTTATTAAATATGTCAATACTGTTGTAATGAAATGCTTCTTCTAACTATATGGTTATTAAATAAATAATTTTTAAAAGTCTCAGTTCTTTTTTTTTTTTTTACTATAGTTTGTCTTTTTTTTTTTTTTAATAACAGATTTCCAGAAAACAGTTAATTTTGAATTAGTTAATACAAAGGTATTTTCCTCTTCAAGGTTTTAAGGGAACTCTCTTTTGTTTGAAGTGATTTTATTTATTTCTTGTATCTTCTATTTGTTGCCTTAGTGGCCTCAAACTAGAGCTCACTTCTGCCTCAGTCTCCCAAGTAGTTGGGATTCCAGACAGGTATCTTGTAGTAGATTGTGGGAGACAGGCTTGAGCCTAGGGTGAAAGTCTTATTGACAGCCATACAGCAGGCCTGAGGCAACAGCCCGACCCACTGGAGCCACAAGGATCGCCTTGTGACATTTGCTCCCGTTGGCTGATCATGAGACTGATGCCTAGAGCTCGCCACTCCCTAATCACCCCCCTTGGAATTCTAAATTGCAACACTTAGATATTACAACAGTCAGGGTCACATGGTTTCCAGGAATCCAGGCTCTGTAATCTGAAACCCAGTATGCTAATGAGGCATCCTACCCACTATTTGGTGATAGGATGTTAAGTCGTTATGCTAAGAGGATGCTAAGTCTGTTATGCTAATAAGGTATCTTACTTGCTGTGCTGTGATTGGACCACTACCCCTATATAAGCTTGTGCCTTTCTGCAATAAAGCAGACCTGTGTCACTGAACCTAGTCTCTTGTATCTGAATGCAGCTCTGCTGACACAGTCTCCTCACCAGCCCTGGGGTCCGGGACCAGGCAGAAGCGGCAACGACAGGAGGCAGCAGAGGGCAAGCAGAAGAGTGGCCTGAGCCCAGGGTGAGCGGAGGAGCAGCCTTGACGCCCGTGAGAATGAAGGAACTGCACCAGTGAGAAGAGAGGAGCATCTAACGCTGGCGGTGACTGCAGTAGATGTACTGAAAAGTTACATTATTGTGCACTATTACAGTGAGACTTAGGTCTGAAATATTTTTTTCCCTGCATTCCATCATTTTAATCTCTTTTGGAGGGTACACACCTTTATTACACTGTATGTTCTACTGGCTGTACATATATATTATGGATTGTAATTTTTCTATGGATTCTACAAATATATTAATGAATTATCTTGTTGATTCTATTAGTTTGGGAAACTTATTCTTTGACCTTCTTAAACAGTCAACACTAGTTTCAAGAAGTGATGATGACTATTTCTTTTTATGAATTAAGCACTGTGGGCTTTAACTCTGATGTGATGCCAAATAAGAGTTGTAAGTATGGGCATTCTTTGTTTGACAAGAAAAATGATTTGGACATCCATGAGCTATGATTTGGCTTTGAAGTTAAAATCTTTTCTTTCTTTTTTAATATTTTAACTTTAACTTATTTTAGACTAACAGAAAGGAAAGTATAAAGAAAAACCTCTGGCCAAAAACTTCAGGAATAAACATTTTACATCTGTTTTATTTTTCTATACCTCTTTGCATAAAAACATGATCCTCCACCCCAGGGAAATATAAGCAATCTCCAGACAGGATAGTGCTTTATTTTTTTGATAGCATCTATTATACTCAAGGAAAGAAAAAGAAATTATATAACCATATGAAATTAATGAGGTAAAACATATTTAATGTTCTAGTTCATGGAAGAATCCAGTTTTCAGCACTTGTCTCTGTATCTACTGGTATGTCAAAAGATAGGGTACCAAGCACATAAGCACATTGTATTCGTTGTCATGTTTCTTTGGTCTCATTTTATACTGGAATCCTTCCTGAGCCATTTCTGAATACTTCATAACACAGCAACACTTGAAAAGTAAGGATAATCATTTTTGAGATCATTTCAATTTCTACTTCTGTGATGCTTCCTCCTAAGCAGATTTAGGCTATGCCATTTGGACACAAATAACACTGGGCTTTACACACACACACACACACACACACACGCGCGCGCGCGCACTATAGGTAAACAAATTATTCTGTATTACATTTTAGTCAACTACATTCCTGAAGGCAAACAAACCCATTATTATTTGTATTAGTTTTTGGTTAAGAGCACATAGAGGTAAAACTCCCAATATTTCCCCTTTTCTCTTACAACAACAACAACATCTTCATATTAGTTTTGTATGTATCTAAAAATATGCCCTGGACAACAAAGCTTGATCATCAGCAAAAAATATTCTTTTTTTTTTTTTTTTTTTGGTCTTTTTGAGACAGGGTCTCCTTCCAGCCCCAGCTGGCCTGGAACTCGCTATGTAGATCAAGCTGGCCTCAAACTCACAGACATCCCTCTGCCTCTACCTCTGCCTCCTGGGATTAAAGGCATGCGTCACCATGCACAGCTTTTTTTAAATTTCTATCTATATCATACTTTCTTCAATTCTATTTAATATAGACATTTTAATAGTTTATAATTATAAATAATGTAGCATTTCATATTTGCTTATTTTCTTAGTGCTCACATTTTATCTTTGGGCCAAAACCCCAAAAGTAGGATTTAGTTAGATACTGTCAAGTTCTTTTACATGATGAGAGTTGTACCAATTTGTCTTCCAGGTGGTATTTTACTTTTTAACTTTTTCCATCTCATAGGTGAAAAGATGGTAACTATGTGTTGTACTAAGTTACAAATATCTTTATAGATTTGAAAATACTTTTTGTCTTAAGATCTATTTACTACAATATTAAAAGAACTTTTGTCTATATCTGGATGTATATTCCAATGACATGCAAGACATATGAATCATATCTACAAAGTATGCACCTCTGCTTCTTTTGCCTTTTTTCCCCCTCCATTACTGGCAATAAAAATGAGGGCCTAGATCATGTTAAGCAAGCACTGTACCACCAAGTTACATCTCCCATGTCTAATTTTAATTTTTATTGGGAAACAATGCCTCACTAAAGTTGCAATGGCTGACACTGAATCCCCCTCTCTCAAGAGCTGTTGATAACAGGTTTGCTACACAAGATACAGTGCTTTCATCAAATTACTTTAAGATCCACTGTATCAGCTACTTTCTCCTTAGTGTGAAAAAAGCAACTTAAGGAAAGACTTATTTGGGCTCATGGGTTGAGAAGAGATACAGTCTATCATGGAGTGGACCATATAGTATAAGGAGTATAAAGTGGTGGGTCATGTTGTATCCACAGTCAGGAAGCAGGGAGCTGAATAATGCTAGTGCTCATTTATAAGAGAAATAAATAAATAAATAAATAAATAAATAAATAAATAAATAAATAAAATGAAAAAAGCGGAAAGACTTATTTGGGCTCATGGGTTGAGAAGAGATACAGTCTATTATGGAGTGGACCATATAGTATAAGGAGTATAAAGTGGTGGGTCATGTTGTATCCACAGTCAGGAAGCAGGGAGCAGGGAGCTCTGTGTCTAGCTAACTTTTTCCTTTTTATTCAATCCAGTGCCCAGCCCATGGAACGGTGCCAATTACATTTAGGGTCGGTCCTCCAACCTTACTAACCTAATCTAGAAACTCCCTCATAGGCAAGCTCAGGGGCTTGTTTCCATAGTGATTCTAAATCCCATCAAATTGATAATCAAGATGAACCACAGTGCTTGATTTGAATCTTACTGCAACTTTTGGCAGGTACGCAACTTGTTGGTCAGCAGTGTCGCTGAAGGCAGAGATGTGGGCGAAAGGCTTGGTGCGTACCATTCCTACAGACCCTTCAGGGACAGGCAACAGCATGCACCATCTGACTGGGATCTTAACAGACAGCTCAGAAGCCATTTCATTATTTAAATATCTGACCCATCGCTTTGTACTGAAACAGTGTTGAGAACTCAGCTTTAAATTCGCAGCATATCAACAGACCTCCAAGCTACATCTAAATCAATGGTCCTCAGTAATTTCTATGATCACATTTCCCCCCTC
>NW_008345581.1:1233484-1236421 GCF_000622305.1 Nannospalax galili
TAAATATTTTTTTGAGACAGGGTATGGAACCTGAACTCATGGATTGGGCTAGGCTTCAAGGATCCACCTGTCTCCATCCCCTCCAACTCCTGAGCATTGGGGTTGTAGACATATCTCCACATTCAGCTTTTGTGTGGGCACTAGGGATCCAAAGTGAGGCTTTCATGTTTATATAAGACAACTTACAGACTGAAACACATTCCCAGCCTCTAAAGGAGTGATTTTTATGACCTTGGATTTGGCACTGGATTCTTAGGTTTTACACCACAAGTAGGATGAACAGAGAGAAAGATTACAAAACAAAAGAAAAAACCTAAGTAGACTTAAAAACAAAGTTAGTTAGCCATAGTGCATTAAATGACATCATTAGGAAAATTAAAATAAGTGCTGGAGACATGGCTTAGTGGTTAAGAAGAGGAACTGGGTTCGATTCTCAGCACTCACATGGTAGCTAACAACCTTCCGAAACTTCAGTTCCAGGGAAATTTGACACCCTATTTTCACCTCTGCAGACATTGCACTACTTGGGTGCACTTACATACATACAATCAATACATTCATACACATAAAATAAAAATAAATATTTTAAAAGAAAAATAAAAAATATTTAAAGAAAATCAAAATAAATGAGAGAATTGGGAAAAAGTTGCAACCAATAATGGAATACATGAAGAACTCTTTCACATCAACAAAACATCATAATCTGTAATTTCAAACTGCGTTACAGTCCAGAGGGTACATTCCATCAAAGATAAAACTAATGGCCAACAAGACAGGCAATGCAAATTAAACTATGAGATGGAACTTTGTACTAGTTAAAGTGTTTATGACCAAAACAGTATGAAGTATGGTAGGCATGACAGTACATCCCTATAATCTCAGCACTCACAGGTTCTTAAATTCCAGGACAGCTTAGGCGACACAGCCAGATCCTACCTCAAATATATATTTCTTAATATTTTATTATTTTTATTTTATGTGTATAAGTGCATTGCCTGCATGTAGGTGAGTGCACCCGTGTCGTGCAATGCTGTGGAGGTCAAAAGAGGGGTTCAGATTCCCCTGGAACTGGAATTAAGGAGTTCATAGCTGCCATGTGGATGCTGGGAATTGAACCCGGGTCCTCAGCAAGAGCAGTCAGTGTTCTTAACCATTGAGCCATCTCTCCAGCCCCTCAAATAAATATTTTTTTAAGTATCTAGTATTATCAAATATATGAAAACTAGGAAACCTCACACATTTGTGGTGGAAATTTAAGATCACTGTGCACTGTGGAAAGTAATTTGGAGGTTCCTCAAAGGTTACAAAAACTTACCTGCAAGTCTACTGGAGATTTGTGACTGAACACTTATACATAATAGGTTAAAGGGGGGGGGGGATGATAGTAACATTCTTGTATATCCATTTATGAATGGATATTTTCATTTTGTTTGCTGTTAGATATTTTGTTTACTTATTTTATGTGTGTGAGTGTACTGTCTATATGTATGTAAGTGTACCTGTGCCATACAGTACCAATGGAGGTCAAAAGAGGGAATTGGATCCCCTGGACCTGGAGTTAAGAACAATTGTTAGCTGTCATGTAGGTGCTGGAACTGAACCCAGGTCCTCTACAGGAGCAGAGCCATTTCTAAAGGCCCCCCCAAAAATGAATGTATAATTTGTGATATATACATATATTGAAATATTATTCAGTCATAAAAGAAATGAATTACTCATACATGTTACAACTAGGATGAACCTTAAAATACATGGTAAAAAAAAGTCAGATGCAAAAGGTCACATTGTGTGGTGCTTTAATTATATATATACATTTAGTGACCAGAATGGACAAATTCATATGACAAAAAGCAGATTAGAAGCTGACATAGGGTTGAAACTGAAAGAGATGAGTAACGATTACTTTGTGAGTATTGAGTATGGTTATGGGGTGATTTTGAAGTTAAAAAAAAAAAAAAACAGGGGCTGGAGAGATGGCTCAGCAGTTAAGAACAACTGGCTGTTCTTACAGAAGACCTGGGTTCGAATCCCAGCACCCACATGGAAACTAACAACAATCTGTAACTCCAGTTCCAGGGGATCCAACAGCTTCTTCTGTCTTCCGCGGGCATTGCACAACATGGGTGCACTTACCTACATGCAGGAAATACACATATACACATAAAGACCCTGCTTCAAAAAGACAAAAAAAAAAAATTTTAATTAAAAAAAATTTTTTTAAAGCAAAAAACTCCAGCAGTGATAATTTCTACAATGAATTGAATTGTTTCTATTCCTTAAAGTTTTTAATGCAGAAATTTTAACTCTCAATGTGATGGTAGTATAAGGTGTAAAAGATGGATACAACTATGCCATGAAAGTTAGTATCTTGTAAAAAGGTACTCCCAGACAGTTCTTTTGCCCACCTGTCATGATGGGAAGAAAGAATAAGCCAGCATTCTGCAGTCTGGAAAGAGAGTCCTTAGTACAAACAGACTGCAATGACACTCTCATCTCAAACTTCCAGTTTTTTGAAGTGTGAAATATGTATGTGTTTGCATAAGCCTCCCAGTCTACCATACTTTTGTTATAGCAACTGAAACAAGAACAGTTGCACATTATGAAACCACTAAATGTTACTAAATTACACTTCGAAAAGGTTATTAGTATGTAATGTGAATTTCACATCAGGTATTTTAAAAAAATCAGTGATATTATTTTTTAATTATTCATTAAGAGTAATCCCAAAACTTAATAAACATACTTTGATAAAGGGCTACCAAAACCCCAAACATTTTAATATATGACTGGTGGAAACAAAGGAGAGAACATAACTAGGACAGGGACTATGGTAGTATTTAATATAATAAAAAATAACAGACATTTTCCACTAAGTAAGATGAAAACATAATTATTCATTATAATACCACTGGGGAGTAAGAAATGCCATTGAATTTA
>NW_008345581.1:1236498-1240834 GCF_000622305.1 Nannospalax galili
AAAAGGTAAGAAAGAAGGCCAGGGTCGTGTGATGTTACTACACATCTTTATTCCCAGTACTTGAGAGGCACAGGCAGGCCAGTATGATCTACAGAACAAGATCAGGCTAACTAGGGCTACATAGCAAGACCCTGTCTCAAAAAAATAAAGTCTTTTTGATTTTTGTTTTTAAGGAAACAGAAAGCTTGCTGTGGAGCTCCATTTTTGGAGGAAAGTGGGAGATTGAGACAGGGTGTCATTTGGCAGCCCAGGCTGGCCTGGAACTTGGTCTGTAGTCCAAGGTATTTCATACACTTGGCATTCCTCTATGCTTCCTCAGTCTCCCAAGTACTAGGATTATAGGCTTGTGAGCCACCATAATCTTATTTGAACATATTCCAAATTTATATTTAAGGAAATTAGACGGCTACTTAGACTACTGAAATATATACACAATAATCCAGTTAAGAGCAGTTTACTGCGTAGAGATGGACAGGAAGGCAGAAAGCAGAAGACTAATTAATTTTGCCCCATAACAATATATTTCAAAAGGAAAAATTAGATTACCAAATTTTAAAGGCCGTCACATTCCATGCTCTAGAATTCAGCCCTAGAAATCTCAACGGGTTTTACTGAGCCATACTTTCTGGTCTAAATGTCTTTTTGCATAATCTGTTACCCTGTACTTTCTTCTTTTCTTCCTATCCATAACCTGCGTTTGCTCATTTTAGGGTCTGCCTTCTCTAGAATGTGATTTTTGTTAAAAAAAAAAAAAAGATCTCCCTATATTCTCACATAGACACAAAGCTTAGGCTGGGTCAGCAGCCCTTTCTATATCATAAGGCACCTTGCCCATGAATCTGTTTGACTATTTATTTAGGGAGAGGTATCAGGGGTTGAATCCCAGATGTCAAGCGAAGCAAGCAATAGCCCCTGATGCATACCCAGGTCCCAATTTAATTTTAGCATTAATTGTATGACACAAGATAAACAAATAAAAATTAAATCTTAGTTTCCTGGTCTATAAAAATAAAGACCATAATTGCATGAGAATACTAATAAGATTAAATTAGGAAAATTAGGCCAAGTATAAAACTTGGGCACATACTAAGACTTACCTAAACAGTTTTATTATACCAATCATAGCATTTCACTAACCTGTGACATATTTTTAATTTTCTTCCTTAAAATAAAGGCTGTTGAAAAAAAAATGACACATATCTGTTCTAACAATATCTAGAGAGGGAATAAGGTAGGTATTTCATATAAATATATAATACACTATGCCAATATAGTAAAATAAACCTTTTGACATAAATAAGCAAGTCTTTAAGAAAGCAACTTTACTTGATGGAAATTTCATTAAATTTATCATGTGTTACTGACTTCGTGTAAGAACCATGCTATATATCATTTATATCAAATTCTACAAATTTTGGCTTTAAGATATTTTTAAAAATTTCAAATTAAAACACCTTGCTAAATCTATCCTTCTATAGCATTGTTATCACTATAAATTGTATATACTTTGAGTTGTATGTAAAATTTTTTCAAAATTGTTATCATGTACTTAGGTGCATGATATGTTGGGGGGTGGGATTATGCATGCTATAGTATGCCATGTACAGGTCAAAGAACAACTTTGTTGAGTTATTTCACTCCTTTCACCTTTACCTGGATTTGGGAAATGTAACTCAGACAGCATCTACTCTTCACTACTCATTAAGCAATCTTGCCTGCTCATGAGTTGCTTTTTATGATTGTATGTTCTTATGTATTAGAATGCCATCGAATATCGAGTTTCTGTAGTTTCTATCACACTCATGTGAACTAATAAATTTCAATAAATTCTCAAGTCATTTCAAATTTCTATGTAACCAAATATTTGAACTTGATAACTATTTTAATATATATCTTTCTATTATGATTTCTTTGTGATACTGTGCTGGCAAACTAGCAAAATGTTGAATGAAAAGGAAGGGGAGCTATTCTGTCCTATTGTTAAATTCACAGCAAATATTTTTCAAATTTTACCATTAAATTACATTATTAACTATAGGTTTTTCATCAATGTTGCTCAAAAATACAGATTTCTCTTGGTTTACTTTATTTGCTAAAGGTTGTGTCATAAGTAGGTAATGAAGTATACAAAAGAATTTCAGTGAATCTATCATTAATATTTTCATTAACATAAATCTTTTTACTCTGTTTCCAAAAAAATGTTTTCTGGCTTTCCATAGTCTTCCTTGCTCCTTCCTGATGGATTTTAATTTTAAGGTTCTTTTTTTTTTTAATTTTATGTCTGAATGTTTTGCATACAAATATATAGGTCCACTACATGCGTGCAGTGCCAATGGAAGCCAAAAGATGGCATCAGAGCCTATAAAACTGGAGTTTTGGACAATTTTCAGCTGCCATGTGGGTTCTATGAACCGAACCTGGATCCTCTGCAAGAGCAGCCACTGCTCTTAACCACTGAGCCACCTCTGCAGTCACCTCTTTAATGTTTAATAAAATAGTAGAGTGGTATTTTTTTGAGAATTAAAAATATTTGGTCAATTATCTCAGTAAAACATCACTATTCTTTCTGCACTTACCTGTGTAGAAACATAAAGCCTGTTATGATTTACTTGTTCTAGAGACGAATATCTAGGGGTTACATAGTTAAAATAGCAATACAACTTCACTTTAAATTAATAAATTAACTTGTAGATTTTCAACCAATTATAAATTGATGATACATGTTTCACATTTATTTTAAATACTTATTCATAAAAAGGAGAATCGCAATATTGAAAATGATACATAATAATGAACGTTATTAGAAAGCATATATTCTTACATGAAGCTGATGTACAAATATGGAAAAACTGTAACATTTATGTTTAAAAAAATCATTCATACTCAAATATTAATTTTCCAATTAAAAAATGCAAAAATTTGTTGCTACTTATTGTGGCATAACTGAAATGGAATAGAAATAGGAGCGTGCTTAAATAACGTATCAAGAACTTTCTCTGCGAAAAAGACCAACACACAAGTACAGGAAGAATTTTATATGACTAGTGTCAGGTGAAGTCATACTGCTGGACTGATAGGCTCAATATACATCAGTATTTTTGTAATTTTGTACCTCGACATCCTGAACACTGGATAAAAAAGTTGATTAAATCCAGAAGCGCGATGTCCCTGTCTTGTTTATATGATTCAATCCAGTCATCCACCACAGACTGTGGAAAAGAAATACAAAAATGAAAAGAGCTTTAAAATCTGAGATAACACTAAATAGATTTTTTTTCAAGGTTTGTGTGTTTGTGGATCTAGTTAATTAAACAAGAAAACTACTTACCTGAAACTACTGTTCTGTGGTGAAATATTAGCAGGCTTCCCTCTTTTAAGGTTCATGAAAGGCTCATACTAAGTCTCAAAGATTTGTTCATAATAAAGGAAAATTAGAAACCTGACTTTAAAAATCCCATCAACGTTACTGATTATTAAACAAATATGATGGATACTTTTGGAACTACATGATATAAATTAAACTTCACAAAGATACAACATTTCTGAGTTGAGGAAGCCTAACCAAACAGTGGTACAAAGCTTACAGCATGCAAAAAATTGCTTTTTCTTTTAGGAATACTAAGAATGGTTCAATGTTCGAAAATCAAATAATTGAATGCATCATCAAAAGTAAAAAGAAAAAAATTGCTGTACTACTAGATCTCAGAAAGTATGTAATAAATGTCATTAGTTGCTACCCAATAAAATTTTTCCAGAAAACTGGGCTCAGATGATATCTACTTAAGCAATTGTTGAAATACTTAAGGCATTCAACTAAACAAGTAATAAACCACTTGATATAGCTATTAAGCTTTTCTTTTCTTTTTTGTGTAACACTAGTAAAAAGTAGTGGTCAGTGATTAGAAATCCAAAATCTACTTTTCTTCAGTGGTACAGCTACTTGTACCTTGTTTCTGCTTTTCACAATCATGTTGAATACTGCTAAAAAAAACCCTAATTAAACTCACTGGTTCACAAAAATATAAAACAAAACAAGCAAACGACGACGACAACAACAACAAAAACAAAAACAAAAACAAGACGTGAAGGTAGAAGGGGGACTGACTGGGAAGAGGATCAACAGCAGTAAAGTCAGTGAAAGACAAAGACAAATACTGAAAGCGTCATATGAAAGCCATTATTGAGTATGCAAAATAAAAATTTAATTAAAAAAGACCAACGTCGAGCCGGGCATGGTGGCGCATGCCTGTAGTCCCAGTACTTGGGAGGCAGAGGCTGGCGGATCTCTGTGAGTTCAAGGCCAGCTGGGGCTACAGGGAGACCCTGTCTCAAAAAG
>NW_008345581.1:1241248-1249307 GCF_000622305.1 Nannospalax galili
AATTCCCAGCACCTACATGGAGGCTAACAACTGTCTGTAACTCCAGTTCCAGGGGAATCCAATGCCTTCTTCTGACCTCCATGGATACCCACTGCCTGACATGAGTACACTTACATACATACTCATACACATAAAAAAAAAAATAAAAAGACCAAAGTCTATTAAAGTGATTCAACAGATTAATAATAAGATGGCTACCTAAAAATTTCCATATAAAATAACTTTATAATATTAATGAATGAGGCAAAGGCAAACAAATATAAATGCAAAAATAAACCTGATATAAAATATTTTGGGATGGAGCGATGGCTCAGTGGTTAAGAACACTAACTGTTCTTACAGAAGACCCGAGTTTGAATCCCAGCACCCACATGGCAGCTAGCAACTGTCCTTAACTCCAGTCTTTAAAAAAGGGGGTGGGTATCCATAACTCCAGTTCCAGGGGATCTGACAGCCTCTTCTGTCCTCTGCAGGCATTGCACAACACGGGTGCACTTACCTACATGCAGGCATAACACTCGTACACATAAATTAAAATTAAATATTTAAAAAATTTTTAATGCATAGGATACATTTAACAACTTTAGTAGAGTATCCTTTCCTGAGAAATTTGTAAACATTTAGCTCAAGGAAGTCTATGTTTTCCTGGCTTTTGAGGAAATTGAATATTTTAGTTGGCATTCTAGTTAGGATTATATGGGATTTTGTTCAGTCTAAGTGTTGTGATAACAGAGGAAATTTATAAAAATGTTTTGTTAGCCAAACTATATTTATGTGCAGATGAAATACATAATCTTAAATTACATCTTGATAAAATTTCACAAATACATACAGATGTGCAATCATAATCAAATACACACATTAAACATTTTTAGAATAGCCTTCAGCTATACTCATGCACTCATATTCAAATATTGTATGTGTTTTTTCAGTAGGCATTTGAACTAATTTGTCTGTTTTTTTCACACCAGCTAAGCATTATTTATCTATCCTCTCTCCCTATCTAGCCTTCTTCTCTTCCCTCCCCAGTTAAAGTACCCCCATTTTCCCCTTGACAATACTTGTCTCCTATGATCCCCCTTCTCTTGAGCTCCTTCTTCCCCTGTACTTCCATGGTTCCTTGTATAATCCTCCTGCTTCCGAGCCCAGTTAAGTAACCCCATTATACTTATTTCACCCTTGGTAAGAACTGTCTCCTACTATCCATCTCTCCCGCTCCTTCTTTCCCTTTACCTCCATGATTTCTTCCCATTTTCCTGGCTCCTACAGCTACACCAGTATTTAAATGTGTTCACATGTGCCCCTCCCACAGATAACTGCATCCAGCCCCAACAGTAACTATTAATCTAATATTTATAATGATAAAATAACTTGGAATGTTTAATTTTAAAAGTTCATACAAATAGTACCATCCTTACAAAAAATTTGTAACAGATTTATTCACAATGTGTTTTATATAATTTCTTCTTTCATTACAACAATATATCACAATTTTTTGCCCACTCTAAAGTTCATGGACATGAATGCTGTTTCCAATTTAGGAGTATTACAAACAAAGTTACTATATACATAGCTATATACACCTTTTAATGGCCATACATACTTTTTTTGTTTTATAAATAATCACTAGGAGAATGATTAATAGAATGAATGTATGATAAGGTATTTTAGTTTCTTATCTGTTACTGTGATTATAAAATAGCCTGAAAAAAGTAACTTAAGAAAAAAAGGGTTTATTTAGCTCACAATTCTGTGTTATAATACATCATTACCAGAAGTCAAGATGGCAAGAACTTGAACTGGCTTGTCACATTACATCCACAGTAAAATGCAGAGAGTAAAGACTTGACACACGTACACTACTGTTCAGCTCATTGCAGTCCAGGGCCCAGCCCATAAGATGGTGAGGCCAATTTCAGGAAGGGTCTTCCCAACTCAATTAATGCAATAAGAAAATCCTCTCAGGCAAGATCACAGACCAGATTATGCAAACAAAGTTCTAAGTTGTATTCTGCCAATGACTTCTAGTAAAGTATGATTTCCATGGGTTTCATGTCAACACAAATTCTAGATATCTTCCATTTCAATTTAAGTCACTATGGTAGGGTGTCTTTTTATTTCATGACTGTTTAAACATGAGAACATTTTTCTTGCCAGACTTTCTGTACTTGAAACTTTCTATCTCATCATGTCTGTGCATTGAAGAATTTGTTTTAAAAGTAAATAGAAAATTAGGAAAAGATTGTGGTGGTAGAAGACGCTAAAGCACAGTAGCCTTCTGTTGAAAGTTCAGCTCTGATTAATGTGTCAGGAATTATGAGCTAAGGATAATGGTGAGAACTACAAGTGAACTCAGCTAGGCAAGAATAAGTTTTAACATACAGAACCAAAGCAGAAAAGCTTTGTAACACAGAAAATACAATGTGGCACAAAGTTGAAGAAACTACTTCTACATGGGCCCAGCATTGTAAAAGGATGTGATACATGATTACAGTATTACTCCTTAAGTCAAAGTGACAGCATCAATTTATGCTAGGACCAGGAAAAGGAAATGTGCAGCCGCTGAGATGAATGGCAGAGGCATCCTGCAGGCATGGAAGCGAGAGGGTGCATCCACAGACCATGGGGTGAGACAGAGTGCAGGGTCTTGCAAAAGCTGTGGCGGGGCTGGAATGATGCTGTCTAATATAAACCATGCGAAACCCAAGATAAAAATGTGTTATGCAGGTTTGTCTACCTGCGTCAGGAGCATGAGACCCTGAGAGAGTGAGGGTGGGTCAAATAGAGAGTGGGAAGGAGGAAATTTAGTGGGATACCTCACTACTATGCAAATTCACAAATATGAATAATGTAATTACAAATTTAAAGTGCTAAAAGAATAAAAAAAGAAAATCTGTCCAGCATTATTTTAATCCAACTCCCTTTCCAGTGGGGGCTGGAGAGATGCTCTGAGTGTTAAGAGCACTGGCTGCTCTTGAAGACAACCCAGGTTCATTTGCCAGCATGCATATGATGACTAACAACTGTAAGTAACTCCAGTTCCAGGGATCCAAAACCTTCTGGCCTCTGTGGGCACTACATGCACATGGTGCACTTACATAAATGCAGACAAAACATTCATAAAATAAGAATAAATAAGTAAATAAATAATCTTTCAAATGAAAGCAAGATGAAAACTCTGCAGATGTCCTGGCAAGATGATATACACTTGTTATCCCAGAACTGAGAAGGATGAGACAAGACATCTGTGAGTCCGAGTCTAGTCTGGACCTCAAGTGAGACTGTACCTTGGGGGAAGGAAGGGGACCAGACCAAAAACCTAAAAGAAAAAAATAAATAGAAAAAAGCCAATGAATGGATCAAACTCTTCTTAAAAGAGTCTGTTCAGAGTATTAATAATTCAAGTATTATGCACATGTTTATCTGACATTTAATACTGATGCTATGAACAATGCTCCTGCTTATAAGGTGTATAGTATACCTATGAGAAGAGGAATAAATAAGGTTAAGGACTATACTATTTGAAAGTAAACTCACACAAAAGTTCCTAAAAAGTTAGACACACACAAAAAAATCTGTTTTTCACATCTCTTTTATTCATCTGATTTCACAGGAAATAAATTATACCTAAACCCTTTGGTTTAAAAGTTTCTCTGTAGTAAGACTTGTGAGCTTCACCAATCTATGGGAATAACAATAAGTCATAAGAAGTCAGATTAATGCTATGTCTATTTAGCAAAATAATAGTAGTAGGTTTTCTGCTATAGCCTGTGACCTATCTAGTCACAGATAGGTTTTGGCCTCCATAACACTGCCAGCTATGGGCTCCATCTTGTGAAATGGGCCTTAAGCCCAATCAGAAAGTGGTTGGTTACTTCTACAACAGTGATGCCATAATTGAACCAGTGGCATAACTTGCCAGGCTACTCGTTGTTATAGCTAACAGGGTTCACAGCTGAGTAAAGATGATAATTACTATTCTCTTCCAGTGGTATGCATACCACTTCCTAAAACTATGAAAGCTAGTCAGTAGACTTGAAGAGGTGGAGGAATACAGAAAAAAACAGATTGTCTGGACACAACAGGGCAGATGCATATACGAATCCACAGTGCTTGGAAAAGAATGCATAAGACTTATATAAGCCCGTAAGACAAAACAAGACAAAACAAAACGAATGATGAAAAGGGGAGGTAAGCAAAAAGCTGCTGCCCTAGCTGAGGATCTATTGACAGCTGACAGCTGCTGGGAGAGGGACAGTCAACTTTTTTTTTTTTTAATTTTCTTCTTTAAAATATTTTTAATAATTTATTTTTATTTCATGTATATTAGTGTTATGCCTGCATGTATGTATGTAAGTGCATACACGTTGTGCAGTGCCTGTGGAGGACAGAAGAGGGTGTCGGATCCCCTAGAACTGGAGTTAAGATGGACAGCTGTTAGGCCGCCATGTGGGTGCTGGGACCTGAACCTGGGTCCTCTGCAGTAGCAGTCAGTCCTCTTAACCACTGAACCATCTCTCCAGCCCCTAATAAGTTTCTTCTGAAACATGGTATGAAGTCCAAAGGGCCCTCTTGTTTTAACCTTGGGAATGCTGGGATTACAGATTTGAGCTACCAGCATGGTGCCTTTAGATGGGGTTTTAGCTGTTCAGCCAAGTGCATATACAGCTCTTAACCACCAGGGGGCAGTAGGGCAATGCTCTTAAGCATCAGTCATCTCTCCAGTCCCTCTTTTACTTTTTATTATTTTTATTTCATGTATATTAGTGTTATGCCTGCATGTATGTATGTAAGTGCATACACGTTGTGCAGTGCCTGTGGAGGACAGAAGAGGGTGTCGGATCCCCTAGAACTGGAGTTATACACAGTTGTTAGCTGTAATTTGGGTGCTGTGATTCAAACCCAGGTCTTCTGAAAGAACAATCTGTATTCTTAACCACTGAGTCATCTCTCTAGTCCAAGAGTCAATTTTCTTGAAGGGTGTGATGCCAAGTGGGTTGACCAGGTTCCAAGGAATAGAATTCCAAGAGAATTCTGAACAGTTATGAGCTACCATGTCTTGTGCTGGGAACCAAACCCAGGTCAACCACAACAGAAACCAATGTTAATAAAGACTGAGTCACTTCTCCAGCTCCAAAATAGGATGTTTTAAAAAAATTTCCAATTGGTGGTGCATGCCTTTAATACCAGCACTCGGGAGGCAGAAGCAGGCAGATCTCTGTGAGTTTTGAGACCAGCTTGGTCTCCATGGTGAATCCAGGACAACTGGGGCTACAGGGAGACCCTGTCTCAAAAAAACCAAAAAAAAAAAAAAAATCCAATGGCAGTAGGATGACCCATTTATATTCAGATAGAATAAATTATACACTTCAAAAGAAGGGACATTATTGAGAACTCCAAATACTAAATATCATTCAAATAAACAACAAAAAGTTACAGAATTACCATATGTAATACAGCTGAGATGGCTGAAGCATGGGAGGGATAGTTTTTAAGTTTAATTATAGGATTAAGAAAATATATATTGCTGGGCATGGTGGTACATGCCTTTAATCCCAGCAGAGGCAGGTGGATCTCTGTGAGTTTGAGGCTAGCCTGGTCTATATAGCAAGTTCCAGGCCACTAGCTGAACTACAGGGAGACCCTGTCCCCAAAAAGAATGTATGGTATAAAAATAATTTTTATAGTGTAAGACATTTCACTGAACAAACCTGAACTTTCCATACCTATATTTTCAAGAATGTTGTAGCACTTCTGAGACAATAGCATATTAGCTGAATGAATACAAAAAGGGCTTGTTCTTTCGGTGAGTGGAATCTAGAAATAAATGAATCTTATATAAGATGGAGTCAAAGAATTCTAATTGAAGTAACATTCAATTAGGACCCTCTCAATGGGTGAAAATAGATGAGAAAAATGTGGCAAGCTACAAATGGGACTGTACAAGTAACTAATCCCACAATTTTTTGCCTAAATAATTCACCAGAATCTATTTCCTTATACCCAGCATTCTGCCAACCCACCAATATGCAGTCCCCCTCACTATTTCATTACCAGGGACTTAAAACATGAAGGATATGAACACAGTGAGCTCTAAATACAAAAGGAACAAAAACATGAAGGATATGAACACAATGAGCTCTAAATACAAAAGGAACAATTATTATCAGCCTCGTACATGGACCACTTATCTTTGGGGGACAACCAGATTAGGAAAGAGTCTCACCAACTTTCTGCTCCTGATACTATTAGTGTGCTCCATTCAAAAATTTTCTTCCTGTATGATGTTGCACATTTATAATTCTAACACTGAGGGGGTCAAGGGAGGATAATTACAATTTCAAGGCCAGCCTCTGTTACAGGGGAAGTTTTCAGGGAAGCTACAGTACACAACGATTTCTGTCTCAAATATTCATCATGTACGGGCTGGAGAGAGAGCTCAGTGGTTAGGAGCACCAGCTGCTCTTGCAAAAGACCTGGGTTCAACTCCCAGCACCCACAAAGCAGTGAACAACTGACTATAACTCCCCAGTAACATGGGATCCAATGCCCTCTTCTGACTTTCAAGGGTACTGCATGATACGGGTGCACTTGCATGCAGGCAGGCAATACACTCATACACACAAAATAATATTTTAAAAAATTCATCATGTGAGGACTAAGAGAGAACTCAGTGGTTAAGAGCACTTGCTGTTATAGCAGAGGACCAAGGTTCAGATCCCAGGATACACATCGTGGCTAAAAACTTTCAGTAACTCTAGTTCCAGGGGATCTGATGCCTGCTTCTGATACCCTTAGGCAGTGCTTGCCCATGAATGCACTTACATACAAAGAGGCAAAACACTCATAACACATTAAATAAATAAATCAAAACTTATGTTTTTTAAATTTCATTGGGGAAGAGTCTGAAAATCTAAGCTCAATCTTTTCATGCCTTTAGCTTTGAGTTTTGTATCTGATATGTATTTAAATATTTTGATGTTTTGTTATAATAAAGAACACTGTTTTTTAAAAAGACCAAACCGAACTGTAAATATAAGGTACATGAACATGAGTAAAAAAAGTTTACAATAAAAGCATAAAAACCTAAAGATATGCCATGCAAAGAAACTTGTTATGGCACTATTCATATCTGACAGGATAGAAATAAAGACAAAAAGGCTGCCAAACAAATTCTACAATAAAAAGAGCACATTAACTAGAAAATTCTAACAATGCTAAATCCATATATCTGTAAATAACAAAACACATAAAACAAGAGTTGAAGCACTAGAAAAAATATGCAAGCTCAGTCAGGGCTGAGACACATACACCCAGATATCTCTTGGTAACTGATAGAAGTAAAAAAGTATTAAATATAAAGAAGACATGAATAACATTAGCAATAAATGTGACCTGATATGTATAAAACAAAAGTAGCCACTACAGAATACATACAAATCACCAAAGAAAAACATACCTCTAAGTTTGTTATGTTTATTTTTTGTGATGAGGTCTCCCTGTAGCCCCACTTGGTCTGGAATACACTATGTAAACCAAGCTAGCCTCAATCTCACAGAGATGCACCTGTGTCTGCCTCCCTGGTTGCTTGGATTAAAGGCATGAGTCACCATGCCCAGATAGACCTCTAAAAATTTTTTTTTTTTTTTTTGGTCTTTTTGAGACAGAGTCTCCCTGTAGCCCCAGCTGTCCTGGAACTCACTATGTAGACCAGGCTGGCCTTGAACTCACAGAGATCCATCTGCCTCTGCCTCCCAAGTGCTGGGATTAAAGGCGTGCGCCACCATGCCAGGCTAAATCTCTAAATTTTTAAGGACTAAAGTAATAGATTTTATTCTCCAGCTAACATACTTAAAGTAGGGCTCAATAATAAAAATGTATTCAAGTCATCCCAAGCTGTTTAGCTAGACAATATTTTGAACTGATGATTAAAAATATCAAAATTCAGGCAACACAGATAGTCACTCTTACAGAGAAACACAGCGTTAAATAATTATGTATAATTTACAAAAAACTTATACTTTAAATACAGAAAAGTGAAAGACCTAAAGCAATGACT
>NW_008345581.1:1249347-1263627 GCF_000622305.1 Nannospalax galili
CTAAGAACATTAATAATAGTATAGCTACAGACTATCTAATTTAAAAATTATAGACACACAACTGTGGGAACTAAACTACAGTAGCTCTACTAGCCTTCAAGTATTATCTACTAATGGAAGAAATAAATGATTAAAAGAAAACCATTAGAGGGGAAATTTTTCTAAGCCATATTTTGAAATGCTACATATCATTTCCGGTAATACTTCATTGGGAAAGATGTATTAATTAGCTGTATATGGACACAAGAGAAGTGACAAAATGCCTGTTTGTAACCAGTGTCTCTGAATTTTTTTAATTATTATTTTTTTTTACTATGAAAAGGGAAAA
The DNA here is from genome assembly GCF_000622305.1 of Nannospalax galili. Taxonomy (NCBI): domain Eukaryota; kingdom Metazoa; phylum Chordata; class Mammalia; order Rodentia; family Spalacidae; genus Nannospalax; species Nannospalax galili. The sequence goes on from NW_008345581.1 coordinate 1,249,676, forward strand.
GATGCGAACATTTGGTAGATAGCCACTTGTCTCTGACAAAATCAGCCCTTCTGGTTACCAATAATTTGTTGTTTGGTTTTTGAGGCAGGGTCTCACTGTGCAGCTCTGGCTGGTCTCTAACTTGCTATGTAGAAAAGGTGCATCTGGAACTCATAAGACCCCCCTGCCACTCTGTCTCCCCAGTGCTGAGACTAAAGCCACCACACCTGGTCCTGGTTACAACTATTTTATTTATTCCTTCTTGTAGTGAAAACTTACCTATGTGGATATTAGGGTTTGTTCTATATAAATGGCTATAAAGAAATATTTCACTAAATTATGATTAATGCAACAGAATGAAATGTAACTAGAAATACAAATAAGGACAATTTATATTAGCACTAATGATAAAGAGACAATTTGACAGTGTAGTATGTAAAATTCTATTTGGAAAACTAATTTACATACAATACATAAGGGAACGATGTGAAAAATTCAAAGGCTCACATAGGTTTTCATGTTCCGAACGCATTTCAAACATTTTTATTCTAAAATCTTACAACAAAGAAATCAAGTCATTAAGAAGCATCTGAAGCACAGATGAAAAAAATATGACATTTTCTATAATGATTTTTATCTTACAATACTAAAGAACAAAATAAAAATTAATATTGTGCTTTTTTCCATAAGGAATTTGAGGTGACTAGAAAGAAAACATTGTAAAATTGAGAAAGAAAACAAAGCCAAAGCTCTAAGGAGAAAATATAAGCATGTGGAGAACAGTGTAAATAGGAATCAAATTTTTAATCTTATCTCTAAGCTCCCTAGAAATACAGAAATCAATCAATCCACATATGTATAAAGTATACAGAAACCATACTCTTCAAACTCTATCAATATGCATATTTTGGTAGGTTACTTCACAGTTTAGTATTCAAAGAGATAACGTATTAAATTTCTATAATGAAGCTTAAGAATAGATTAATTTGCCTTGGCTGGGTGTGATGGTGCACACCTTTAATCCCAGGACTTGGGAGGCAGAGGCAGGCGGATCTTTGTGAGTTCAAGGCCAGCCTGGTCTACATAGCCAGTTCTAGGCCAGCTGTGGCTACAGGGAGACCATGTCTCAAAAAGAAGAAGAAGAAAAAAAAAAAACCCCATCCTAGATTAATTTGCCTAAAAAAAAAAAAGGCAATTTTTATCTTAAAAACAGATAATAAGTAGTTTGCTAACTCAAGATCCTAATCTAAGCCTAGTGTGGTGGTTCAGGTCCCTAATCCCAGTACTTGTGAAGCCAAGGCAGAAGAAATACCATGAATTTTTTAGAAAAAAAATTTTTATTTATTATTTTTATGTGTATGTGTGTATTGCCTGTGTGTAGGTAAGTGCACATATGTTGTGCAATGCCCACAGAGGACAGAAGAGGCTGTCGGATCCCCTGGAACTGGAGTTACCAGCAGCTCTTAGCTGCCGTGTGGGTGCTGGGATTCAAACCTGGGTTTTTTCTAAGAACCAGGGTTCTTAACTGCTAAGCCATCGCACCAGCCCCAATATCATTAATTTTATGACAGGTTGGGCTACACAGTGAGCTGCAAAGAGGAAGGGATGAAATACCCTAAACAGGAATGTTAAATTACAAAGAGAATCAGAAAAAATAGTACAGCAGTAATATATTTCATCATTAACTTTCAGCAGTATCACACCATACATTTTGTAAAATATCATAGTATACTACTAGATAACTGAATAGAAATTTTTTTATTTTCACAGCTCTTCAAAGCCTAGAGATGTCTGTTTGACTTTACTGGGGTTCTGTTGTTTAATTTTTTCATTTATTTATGTGCATAAATGTCTCACTTGCATATGTAAGTGCACCACCTATATGTAATGCCCACAGTGGCCAAAAGAGGGTGTTGAAACCCTTGGAACTAGAGTTATGTATGGTTGTTAGCCACCTTGTAGGTGCTGGGAATCAAACCTGGGTCCACAGGAAGAGCACACAATGCTCTTAACCACTGATCTCTCCAGGTCCTGTCTGATTTTAGTAACACTCATTAAGAAGCTTGTAGGAACAAACTCTTTGATCCTATAGATATAGATACTTGCTTATTGCATTGTACATCAGTGATGAGTACACAAAAATCTACTAGTGCTCTATCCCTGCCAAATGCCAAGAGTGTAAGTATTTGGTTGACCTTGTACGTCAGCCTAAAATTGAGATTTATCTTCTGGATAGAGCCCATTCAACACAGACCATAGTTAAGATTCAACTTTCCCAATGTTGGAAACAGTGCCTCATATCTCCTTTTATAACTGTCTTCCACATTGAAAGTAGTACCTCATGTTTTCTGAGAGCCAGCAACTACTAATGAGCATTATTCAAGGCAATACAGTGCACTCTGTCATTTAATGGACCACAATCCTATTTTCTGCAGTAAGGTTGGAATTCCAGCCCGAGGAAGGGAAACTGTCCTTCCAAGTTTGGCTTCCCTGATGAAATTTCCATCAACTTCCGTATACTTTAAAGTTATTCTCCTATCATAATTTAGTGATAATTTTTACCAACTTAAATGACTGATTTCTGACTTCGCACATTGAGTTTCTGTGTGTGGCCCAAAATCTACAAAACAGAATCAGCCTAGACATCCATAAACGGATGGATAATGAAAATGTGGTATACATACACATTGGAACCTCATTAAGCTATAAAGAACTGACATTGGTGTGCTTAGCCCTAAAAAGGACAGTTATAACACCACCACTTTCTGGAAGGCTCAGGAAGCATGTTGAAAAATCAGCAGAAAGAATGTTTAAGTCTAAAGACAGGGAGAAGGGCTGAGAAATGTTATCTGCAGGACATGACACAGTCCTTGTAAACATGATCTCACAGGAGCTGAGGTTGCCTGCACTGGCTCTGCACAAAACGGGGCTTGACAGCAGCACTCATGGATCTGGAGGGACTTATGAGATCTTACCCTCCCTCATGAATTATACTGGCCACTGATCGATGCTAGGACAGGGTCAGTAATTGCCTTCTGTTGTATACCCACTGTTTAAAATCAATGTGTCAAAACAAAACAAAACAAAACGAATGTGGAGGGGACTTGAGGAGAGAGGGATGACAGGTAGGAGGAAGATGAGGGCAGGAGGGGGATGAGAGGAATTAAGAATATATACACATATGAAATTGTCAAATTTTATCAATAAAAATAAACTTGGATTGATAATGAATTAGTGAGGGCATTTTAATAAAAACTGCCTTACCTAGTCTAAGTGAATTCGTGCCATTCTTAGGACCTCTGTTAACTACTCCTCATATTTGTTCACTGTACTGAACCCTCATTAAGTTCTTGTTTTCTATGCTTCAGCAGTCTCTTACTAAAATGACAGTCCTGTGAGGATTCTAGTCCATTACAAACTAAAATCCACTAGTTGTGCTTCCTTATAGCCTTAATCTGACAGCTAGATTTCCTTTCCTTTTACAGACAGGGTCAACTACCCTAGTATCAGCTACAAAATGAAAAATGGTATGTCTCTCATTAACCACTTCAGATTAAAGGATGAGATTTGTATCCTGGTGAAGTAAGCTAGAGATGGAGGGAAAAGAGGCAAACTCATAATGCCTAAAGGCCAATGAAATCCCAGAGTGATGTAACAGAAAGACAGCACTGGATTGCTCAAACTGAAAAAAACACAAAAGCAGACCAACATGACTAATGAAGAAGACCTCTATTTTTTGTTTCATTATAACAGCATCTGCATATTATTAGCTTTTCAAACTTGGTTAGTCCCATCATGTTACCTGATGTCATGACATATCTGGAAAACTCTCACAGAAAGGGGACTAAAACCCTACTGTGAGGAAAATTATCAACTTACTCCTAGAATTCATACCCCTTAACTCAAACAATCTTCCCCTCCATTAAAGTTCACCAATTGAAATCAGTTACCTAAGATAATGTCATTCTTTACCTAATGAACCCAAACTCATTTCACTAAAGAAAACACTGGTGTGTATTACAAATATACTTGACCAGAGTGGAACATAACATTCTATCAGTCACATTCATTTGTATTGGTGCACTTGAGAGTCAAGATGAATGTATTAGTATGTGTAGCTGGAAATGGCTATAAATTTAACAGCTGTGATGACAAAGCTTAAAGGGAACTGATGCAGAACACTGCGACTTAGGGAGTTAGGAGTTTTTGTTTTTAAAATATATTTTATTTTTATTTTATGTGTATGAGTGCATTGGCTGCATGTATGTGCGTGCATGGTATCGTGCAATGCTGTGGAGGTCAGAAGAGGGCATTAGATTCCCCGGGAACTGGAGTTAAGGACAGTTCGTGGCCGCCATGTGGGTGCTGGGAATCGAACCCAGGTCCTCTGCAAGAGCAGTCAGTGCTCTTAACTGCTGAGCCATCTCTCCAGCCCGAGTTAGGAGATTTTTGATTTAACATGTGAGAAATGAATACCCACACTACCATTGCTCTACTATGCTCCAGAAGAGGACCTAGAGGAAATGAAAATTACATTAATGAAATAAGTAGATGTTTACATTTTTTATAAAACTTGGTGGCTACTCCTTTTGTAAGCCAGGTATTAAGTATAAAGGATGTAGTCATTAAGAAGAGTTCACAAGGTAACACAGACCAAATAGCTACACTTCACCTTCAAGGATAACATGTGTGTGAAAGGCGGCCTGGACATTATGGTAATTGGAATATCTTGGCCTGAGAAACTTCAGTAGCAGATAATAACCAGTACCACTAGGAACAAAATACATGACCACCCTACTGGTATACTTCTTGATTTACATAGCAGGTAACTCTAGGTCTGATAGGTTGAAATCTGATTTAAGGAGATAAGAGTGGAAAGATGCACCTTCTCACAATTTTCTGACCTAGGTCAATGCATAGATCCAACTTTGAATAAGAGAAAATCAACTCCCTTATAGAGACACCCTCCAACTACTCCAAGTTCACAGAATATATCTCCCTCTAATTTTTCCCTCATAAGAGTTACATCCAATAGTGGTGCTATATACTGTTAAAAGGAATTATCCACACTTTTCAGATACTAATTACTATCTCTGAACTGACATTAATTCCTCGGGATTCAAGTTGCCTTTGTTATCCAATTAGGGGTTTAGAGTGGGGTAATGTATTGATCGAGATACAATTCAAGTCTGATACTAGGAGCCCAAAATGTCCTTGGACCCAGTGTATGGTGACTTCTCCATTTCAAGAATGTGTAACTGGAAAAAAATATACTTAGCAATTGCAGAGCCCCCCCCCCATAGCTTTCTAAGGGGTAAAGGTCATTAAGAAATATTAATGGCGCTTCCTATCTCTATCAAGAAACCTAAGTAGCTAGAGATGGCTCAGCAGTATGAGGGGATCCAATGTCCTTTTCTGACTTTTGCAGGAATTGCACGACATGCACTTACATGCATGCAGACAATACACTCATACACATAAAGTAAAAAGAAAATAATTTTTAAAAGAAAATAACCAAGACTAATACTACATCACTAATCAGAGACTTGAAAGAAGGAGAGTATGTAATGAAACCTATTCTATCTGCAATTAATTTGCCACTCTAGTCTAACCAGAAGTCAGAGAAGAATCTTAGACGATGGCTGGGAACTAAAATTTCAGCAAATAGTTACTTTAATGATAGTTTCCATCCTTAACACCTAGCATGTAGCTAGTGATTGGTTAGTGCTATTTTTTTAAATTTGTTTTTATAGAATTGTTGTGTATTTTATACGAATATCTCAAAGACTTTTAATCATCTTTATACCCCCCATCCCCAGCGGCAAGCTCCTACAGCACACCCACTGGTACCCATATACTCTGGTGGCATCCATATTAAGGCCCAACGGTCACGTTAGTTTCCCGAGACGTTCCCTGTGCAAGTCCATCCACTAAGGTCTAGTCAGCCCATCTAGAGTCTTTTGTTTTAGGAAGATTGGCTCATGCTCTTTTTAATTCAATAAATAATAACCACAATAAAAGGTTCATTTTTAATTTTTACTTGAAAAAGGCAAAATATATTTTGAGTTTTGCTTCAACATTAAGTTAATTTTCCTGCTCTCTCCCATGTGATTATATTAATTATTATTTAAATGTTCTCTAGGTGATTGAATCCACTAACAGGACATACAGGCATGTCCAACCTGCAGCCTGCATACAGCTACGGATATCTCTGAATACAGCACAACCCAAAACATAAACGTCCAATAAATGGCATGAAAATTAAAAAAAAAATTGATTCACTTATTTTTGTGTAGGAATGTTTTGCTTGCATGTAAGAACCCCGATGTCATGAGAAGCCAGAAGAAGGCATGAGATCCCCTGAATGTAGAGTTACAGTTGTTTGCTCCCTCTGTGGGTGCTAGGAACTGAACCCAGGTCCTCATGGGGAGCAGACAGTGCTTTTAACCACTAAGACAATTCAACTGCATGGTTCTTAACCATGAACTTTGTAGCTGATAACATTGTTTCAAAATGTCAAAAGGTTAGGTATACCTGCTAGGGGCTCATAAAGTTTCAATCAAAGTGATCATTTATGCTGCAGTTTCATTTGGATGCAAATCTAAGAAAGAATCAATTTCTAAGTTTACATGAGCTGAAGGTATCTGTGTTCACAGAATTGACAATCATGAACTGCTAGTGTAATGGAGAAGGGCCCCTCAGGGTCAAAAAGGTACCTATACTTCCTTGTCAAATAGATTTCTGTAATATGGTCATTTGGTTAAGCCAGACGGGGGAACACCTAGAGAAAGTTTGTTAGTTAGACAATCTTTTACAACATTATCACAGAACTATCTCCATCATTCTATTGGTTAAAGAACAGACTTCATCACACTCAAGAGGATCATAAATACAAGGAGCTTCATAATGGGCCACATTTGAGTCTGACTTCCATAATGGTCCAGAGAAATACTGTCTTTACATTTCCTAAAATGCCATACATATTGACATGTGCCAGACCAGTGAACTACTGCACCTGGGGAGAGGGTACAAGCCCCAGAATTTGGGTGAACTCCTACCTTCTATTTAATGCTTAACAAAAGTATGTAGTTGCTGTTCACCATAACCAATGAGCACAATGATGTCAAGAAGAGCAGTAAATACAGCATGCATAAAGGCTTTGGGTAAAATCTCTAGTATACAGCCCCTCACCACAGCAAAAAATAAGAAAGAGGGAGTGAGGGAGGGAGAGAGGGAAAGACAAAGGGAAGGAAGGCCTGACTTAAATCAACAACAACAGCAGCAACAACAACAACAATGAAAGCATTCCACTGAGATCCAGGGGTAAAATGGGCTGGATAAGATATTGCTATGTTAATACAATTTAATTTTTAGAAATATGGACATGCTATATTTAGATAAAAAATAAAGTTCTGTTTATAAAAAAACAAAAAACAAAGATGGGAATCAATAAATACTTGACATTTTGAAAAACCGAAAACCTGAGGCAACAATATTAATATCAAATGTCCATGTAATATTAAAGTAAGTAGGGAAAAGATAGCTATTATATAGTGGTAAAAAGCAAATTATACACAGTATTCAAACAAACATTTAATGCGTGCATTTCACAACTGTGTAATTTTCATATCAAGGAAGCTTTCATTCTTTTTCTAACTGCATCATTTTACTGCTTACATTTGATTCTTTTTTAAAAAATATTTTATTATTTTTATTTTATGTGCATAAGCGAATTGCCTGCATGTAAGTGAGTGCACCTGTGTCGTACAATGCTGCGGAAGTCAGAAAAGGGCTTCGGATTCCCCTGGAACTGGAGTTAAGGACGGCTCACAGCTGTCATGTGGGTTCTGGGAATTGAACCCGGGTCCTCTGTGAGAGCAGTCAGTACTCTTAACCGCTGAGCCATCTCTCCAGCCCCCAACACTTGATTCTTTACAGCTTAGTTTTACTTTAGTACGAGGTAAAACTATTTACTTTTTCTAAGTTGTTAACTGCCACAATTATGAAGAAAATGGAAGAGGCAGTGGAATATCATTTCTCTTTTAGGTCTCTTTCTGCTCAAGAAACCCATCTTCCAGTGATTGAACCATTAACTTCTATTATTATTTCTGTAGCTTTATGACGGTCTACATGTTGCCTGAGTCCTCTGTTGCTGTTTTCAGAATTTCCTTGGCTATTTACACAGTTTGTTCTTTTCTGCCATGTTAGCAAGTTCAAAACAGTCATTACTCATTATTTTTTAGGTGTTACACTATATTTTTTAAAGGTTTTTTTTTTTTGGTCTTTTTGAGACTGGGTAGCCCCAGCTGGCCTCAAACTTGCAGAGAACTGCCTGCCTCTGCCTCCCAAGTGCTGGGATTAAAGGCATGCGCCACCATGCCTGGCTGTATTTAAATATTTTTTAAAGAAAATATGAATGAACATAGGAAAAGTTATGAACGCAGGAAAAGTTATTAGATATTGAAATTATCTAACTAAAGAAACACATTTTTTTCTTTCAAGATGGAAATTAACTTAAATGATGAGCAAATGTTGCCAGAAGTTGACATATTCAGATAAGTTCTTAAAAATACTAATATTAGAGTTGAGGGTGTAGCACAATGAACCCTTACTTAATATGTGAAACCCTGGGTTTAATCCCCAGCACTTCAGAACAAAACACAAAATAAAACAATCCACATAGTGTAATTATTCCTGAAAAATTGGATGACTATCACATAAGCTGTGATGACTCATACATGAGTCTCAGAAAACTGAACTTATTAACAGTTCCTTTCTAAGAGGAGGGGCAAGTTAATGAGGCATAGAAGAGTCACAAAACCCTAATGAGGCAAGGGCATCCCTCAAGAGTAAATATATAATAAACAATGGATTAAAGTGGGATTCTTTAGTGACGTAGCTCCCTATAAGTTTCCCAAGAGATTTCAATGATGTAGTTGCCTAACAATCACCCATGCTCTGTCTTATAAATTCACTGGTTCGCCACACTAGACTTGGAATCCTTTCTTTGATCTATAGGAACCCTTTCAGAAGTGCATCTTCCCTGGTAAAATCATAAACAAACCTCTAATACATTCTTGGCCCAAGAGTGCTTCTTAAATGAATTACAACTAAGGAAATTATAAGAACAGCAAGATCTTGTAAATACTGTATTGATGAGCATAAAGATTATTAAAAAGAACAATTAATTTTTAATTATATAAAGATATAACCACCATATATATGACCAGGTATTTCATGTCAGGGCCTATACCCAGAGAACTCCATACTCTACTGTAGAGGTATCTGCACCCCCATGCCTATTGCTGTTGTATACACTAGAGCAAGGAAATGGAACCAATCTAGTTATCTATCAACAGATTAATGGATAGTGAAAATCTGATACATATATAAAATGGATTATCGCTTAGCTCTAAAGAAAAATGAAATAAAAAATTTGCAGCAACACAGATAGACCTAGAATATATAATGCTAACTGAGGCAACCCAATCTCGGAAAAAAAGGAAAAAAAAAATGTTCTTCATATGGGCATACTAGCCTACAATGTAAAGATGTATGAATGTAAACAAATGTATGTGTAGGAATAACATAGTATTTTAAAAGGAAAACAAGAAAGTGTAATATTAGGTGGGGACAGGGCTATAAAGATGAGTCAGATTGTTTGAGATATTCTGTATGAAATGCAAGAAAACCTAATAAAATTTTTTTTAAATAATAAAACAAAAAATAGTAACACAATCTGCTGGGTTGACCTGTGTTATTTCTAAAAAATCATTAAGAGAGCCAGATGTGGTGGCACATGCCTTTAATTCCAGCACTGGTAAAGTGAGGAAGAGGGAGGCAGATCACTGTTTACTAGTCTACATACTGAGTTCCAGGCTAGGCAGGGCCACACAGTAAGACCCTACCTAAAAACAAACAAATACATATCAATATATATAGATAGATAGATAGATATAGATATATATATAGCTGCTAAAATTACTCAACAATTCAATTGTACCTATACAAATAATCAATCAAATACCAATGATCTTTCACTAAAACTTCTATGTATAATCCTTATTTTCATTTTTCTACATTTATCCTCAGTAAAATTTTATTTAAATGTTTAACTTTATTGTATGTGATTTTCAATCTTGTGCCTAGTATTTTACAATGTAGTGGCTACATCTATTAACACAGGTTTCATTTACAGTATTCTCACATATTAATTCCATTGATATACTTGCATTTCCTTAGTTCTATAAGGCTTTACTCTTCAACAGCAGTACTTCCATCTTCAAGGGTTTCGCCTCATTTCTGCCATTGAATTTCATTACATTCAATAGAATATGTGTTCTCTCCTATAAATTTTCAGTACATTTTATTTTATAATTGTGATTCTAAGACAATTCTCAGCCATTTAAATAGTTCTTGAAACATACATTTTTCACTAAATGAGCATTAAAAATCATTATAAACACTTTTTTCTACTAATTAGTCAAAATGTAATTGCTCCCTATATTAGTTAAATTATTCAACTAAAAGACAAATTATCAGGAGATTTAAAATAAACACACAGCTGCTTACATTTTCCTTAGAAGTCATAAAGCAAAGCTCATGCCTAGCTAAATTGCGGGAAATAATTCCTCTCCATTTATTATTATGTAGAAATTTGAAATCCAACCTGCACCTAGAAGATGTTAAGTTTTTTCAGTCTCTCCTTTTTTTTGAATCTTTTTGAGACAGGGTCTTCCAGTAGCCCCAGCTAACCCCACATAGAGCTTGCTATGTAGACCAGGCTGGCCTCCAACTCAGAGATCCGCCTGCCTCTGCCCCACCCCACCCCACGCCAGTGCTGGGATTATAGATGTGTACCACCATGCCTGGCTAGACATTTTTGAAGACGTCTGTACTTTTCCTTAGCACTAGAAGGTTTCTTCCCTGTGGGAGAAACAATGGCTTATCACAGACTATCCTCTCAAACATCTATCTCTTCCTCAGTTCTTATATTAAGGACAAAATCAGTTTTACCTTCAATGTCATCTATGAAAGGCAAACAGGATCATAGTGTCTTAATTAGGAGGTATATTTCATTTATTGACTGGCAAAAATTTCTTCTTTACACACTATGGTCATTATCAGTACGGTAACACCAAAGAGAATTAACTTAGGATTGCTCAATAGTTTGCAATTGTATATTAATAGCTCACTTATCAGTATGGGTGATTTTTTTTTTCCTTCTAAAGTTGAAAAGTCCATGAAGATAAAGATCAGGAAACTAGTTTATTGTATTCCTTTGTGCCTAACAGAATGCCTGAAGGGGGAAAACGAAACAAAACAAACAAACAAACAAAAAATCAACACAATGAATTTTTGTTGAATGATTACAGACCAACTGTTTGAGCTGACATCTTGGGGTACAAAATGAAAAAATGCTAGTAGATTACTAGTGTATGGTGATGTGAAATTTAAAAGCCAAAATGTCCAAATCAAACTTTTACTTAACAATACTCCCACAGGAAAAAAATAAAAATGCCTCCAATCGACTGAAGAAAAATAAAATGACAGAAGTCTGTACAATAGTCTCAATAGTGATGAAAAATGTTATAAATACTGAAGTATAGAAAAGCTAAAAATTAGTGAATAAAAGTAGATTTTAAAAATTAAAAACCTAAATCTGCAAAGATCCAGTACCCTGACTACGAATCCTTTTTAAGAAAATGTGGTAGGGGCTGGAAAGATGGCTCCGTGGTTAAAAACACTGGTTTTTTTTTTTTGCAGAAGACCTGGGTTAGAATCCCAGCACCCATATGGCACCTAACAACTGTCTGTAACTCCAGTTACAGGGGATCCAATGGCCTCTGTAGGCATTGCACGACATGGGTGCACCTACCTATATAAAAAAAAAATTTTTTTAAAGAAAAAGAAAATATGGTAGAAGAGTGGTAGCATGAAACAGGATCTAAAGAATAATCTGGATGGAGCTGGAGAGAGAGCACTGTGGTTAAGGGCATTTACTGTTCTTGCAAAGGACCTGGGTTTGATTCCCAGCACCCACATGGTGGCTTACAGCTGTCTGTAACTCTAATTCCAGGGATACAATACCGTCTTCTGACCTCCATGGCCACTGTATGAAACGGGTGCACTTACACACATGTAAGCAATACACTCATAAACATAAAATAAGAAAAAAAAACAATAATCTGGATATAAAATAACACATTGGATTAGATAGAAAAGGCTTATTGTGGTCAATATGTGTGTCATAGATAATGATAAAATTTTGCTCATAGTAAATATTTTGTGGCTGGGGAAATGGGATCTACTAATAAAGTGTTTGCCACGTAAGTAAAAAGCCCTGAGTTTGATCTCTAGAACCCATGTTAAAATATAATAATAAATAATAGAGCTAGAGAGACAACTCTGCAGTTAAGAGTACTTTCTGTTCTTCTAGAGAACGAAAGTTTATTTCCTGGCACCCATGTAGGCAGACAGAACAGCATGTAACTCCAGCTCCAGAGGATCAGATGCCTTCTTCTGAACTCTGTGGGCACCTGCACACATGCACAAATATGTAAACACAGTTAACTATAAAAACTAAATTTAGAGGCTGGAGAGATGGCTCAGTGATTCAGAGCACTGGCTGCTACTCCAGAGGACCCAGGTTTAGCTTCCACCAAACATGGTGGCTAACAATTCCCATTCCAGGGGATCTGACACTCTTTCTGGCCTCCATAGGTATTGCATACAGACACACTTACATATATACAGGCAAAACACTGATAAACTAGAAATTCAAAAAAAAATTTAAGCCTAAATTTTTTAGAAGGCGCTACCATGCCTCATCATCAATTTGATGAAAAAAAAAACAAACTTTAAGCCTAGCAGGTTTAATCTATTACAGTATTATGCAAACATGAAGTTTTATATGAAAAAAACCAGAACACTGAAATTATTAAGTTTACATGAAATTCATTTCCCTAATTATTTTACTTTTTGTGTTTCTACTCAAAGGTGAGAAAAACAAAGTCAATTTTAAAAATCATATTTCTGTAGCTTGACCAAATTTTTCTCTAAAAGTATGATGAAAACATACTTTTTCACATTGGGCTAAGGGATATTTAAATTTCTAATTATACTAATGTAAAGCACAAACTATCATCTAGTTAGTACTTAGGATATCTAGGAATTCAGTATCTGTTTTGTCATTTAGATCTTAACACTAATCCACATTGTTGCTTGCTCACACAAATTCAAAGACCACTGTACACATCAGTCTAACAATAAACACATAAAAGGCAACAAACAGCAAATTTCTCTAAAGGCTTCAAAAAGAAATATAGATTAAAAAATAAAAGGATGCCAATGACAACTTATGTGGGTCCTGAATATGACTCGATTTAGTAAATTGCTTAAAATACTTTTCACATTTAAACTGAAAATGCAATTTTAAAATGAGTAAACAAGACCAGGTATAGTGGCACAAATCTTTAATCCCAACACTCTGAATGTAGAGGCCGGTGGATTTCTGTGAGTTTGAGGCCACCCTGGACTACATAATGAATTCTAAGTCAGCCAGGCCTTCACAGTGAGATCCTGTTTCTAAAATGAAATTATAAAATTCACAGGTAAATCAATGGAACCAGATACAATCATTCTGAGTGATATTATATAGACAAAGAAAGATAAACATTACATGCTTTCTCTCGTGTGGGTACTAGCTTTAGGTATGTATGTTTCTTTTGGAAAATTAATCGAGCTCAGGAAACTAGTAAGGGCAATTGTGGGAGGAGGCTTCAAGGGATGGGAGATAGAATGCAGTGATATAAAGGGGAAAAGGGAATAATGGAAGAGAAAGGGTTAAATGAAGTGGGGAATAGGAGGGCAGGGAGTATGGGGAGGAAGGTAACTAAACAATAAAAGCCAAAAGTCATAACTTTCCTGTCTGTCTGTCTGTCTGTCTATCTATCTATCTATCTATCTATCTA